>NW_026263379.1:102500-402500 GCF_947179515.1 Apodemus sylvaticus
TGTGTTGCATTTTGCAACCACAACTTGTTGAGATGTCTAAGGTATTGATAAATTTGCCATGGAGAGATGTATACAGGGAGAAGAAGTACCCAAGCTGTTACATGATGTGACTTTCAAGATTTTGTCTTGACTGTCAGAAGAGACTTTAGACATTTGAGCAGTGTAGGAGGTGCTACAGACTATTAGGATCACTGAAGAAAGAATGAATGCATTTTTATCACAGGATGAATATTTGCCTATAGACCAGGGTTCAGTATGTAATTGATTGAAACAAAAAGCTTCTAGATAAAATGATGTCTTTGGCTGCTTGTCTGTCCTGTCTGGCTTTCTTTGTGGAGTTTGTCAAAGGTCTTGTATGAGGAGCCATTCCAGATACGTTACAGGATAGTGTACATAAACTGAAAATACTGAAAATTTTTATTTTTATTTTTCTGGGTTTTTTGGTTTCTTTGTTTGTTTCTTCAATTATATATATATATTCATTATGTTTTTGGTTACTGTCCATGTTATAGGTCCCTTGCTATCACAAAGTAAAGTTGCTCCCTGAGTCTCCTCTGTTTCCTCTTTGAGAAGTTGTTGGATCCCCCAAACATTCCCCAAAAATGGTGCCCCAAGTCGCTTATGAGTTACGCACATCCTTGGCTACTGAGTCTAGCCATGGTAGTCCAGTTAAGGAAACATATTCCAAATATAGATCACAGCTATAGGGAAAGCCCCTGCTACAGTTGTTAGATGACCCCCTGAGCCTCTGACCTGTATATCTGCTATATGTGTGCCAGGGATTTTAGTCCTATCTGTGTATGCTATTTGGTTGGTGGCTTTGGCTCTGAGTATTCCCAAGGGTCCTTGTTACTTGAGTCCGTTGGTCTTCTTGTGGAGTTTCTCTTCTCCAGGGATTTCAATCTTTCTACCAACTCTTCTGTAAGAGTGACCAGGGTCCATGCAAGGTTTGACTCTGTATCTCTGCAGCTTTTACAGTCAGATGCTGGGTGGATCCTCTCAATGGACAATTACTCAAGGATTCTATGGGAGCATAACAGTATCGTTAATAATGTCATGGATTGGTGCTTGTTTTTAGGATGACACTCAAATTGGGGGACTTTTCATTGGCCACTTCCTCAGTCTATGCTCCAGAGTTACCCCTGCATTTTAGTAAGGTGAAATTAGCTTCTAGTATGATTTGGACTATATTCCAGAGCCTTTCACAAAAGGGTATAACTTGTACCAGCTCTTTCCAACTGGAGACCCCTGTGTGAAGAACATGTAATTGCTGTGTTATAATTAAAGCCAGTTGAAATCCAAGGACATTAGATAGGATACCTGGATAAATGTACAAATAAGTGAGATAATTGACAGAAGCTCCTGCTTCACATTTAAATCAGGGAGCACGCATGATTAGTGGAACAAAGGACACAATCTATTAGTGAGAAGTGCTATTTGGTAATGGGATGGTGTTCTATATTTGATGAATAGAGCTTTCAGATTTGGCCTAAGTATTTAATAAGATTCTTCAGTTTTTACTCAGTTGTATATGGACACTGTTGTGCTGAAGTAAGCCAAGGTCTGTTCTTCCATCTGGGATATTGAGATGCATCTATTTCTAGCAAAGTGAATCACGAGTGGGAAGTAGTGTCTAAATAACAATTCAAAAGACTATAGAGAATTTTTGAGGATTCTTTCCCTTCAATTGTTTAGGAGAAACACTGCATTTTGAAAGTGATAATACATTGTATATACCTACTTAAGATAATATTTAGCAAAACCAACCCTAATTACATTCTGTAATATCCTGCAACATGAAATTATACAGTACTTGATTTTTCTAACTTCAATTGCCTGACATCCTTTATTGGGACATTCTATTAATTACCCTTTCTATATGCATAGAAAGATTCATTTCTCCTTGATTTGAGATAGGCTTATTTAGAAAATCTGTACTAATCCAACTGTGATTTTTCTCTACTTTGCCACTGATGAAATAGTGTGGACTAGTAATAGTGCTCAACTGTGTTTACCTTATGTTTCTGGCTTTTATCCTGGGGTTGTTTGATATCCATCATCTGTTGAAGGGAGCTTCAGTTTTCCTGAGCCAAACATTTAGCCATAAAACAAAACTCGGTTTGTTTGGTTTGCTTTTAGTTTGATTTTTTTCTGTGTTTTTTTTCTTGAGACCGGGTTTCTCTGTATAGCTCTGGCTGTCCTGGAATCCACTACAGGTGGGCCCCAAACTCAGAAATCCACATGCCTCTGCCTAACAAGTACTGGAATTACAAGTATGCCCACCACTGCCTGGCTATAACTCCTGTTAGTAAAAATCTATCTTTAATGGTAATAGCCTGGGTCATGCATTGGGTCATCCATTCCTGCATCTCACTGATACCTCAAATGCTCCTTCAGCAACAGGCTTTGCAAGCTATTAACCATGACTATGGGGAGAAGACAAGTGCTTTGAGGAAATCTCAGTTAGGCACAAGTACAGGTAAGTGCAGGATCATTGCTCACAGAGGGGAGGAACAAGCAGCTGACCAGCCTGAGCTGGAATGGTGTGTCCTCCCCCACAGTGCTGGGTGGGGTGAGATTCCTCTTGTAATCTTATTTCAAATGTTAATGGGAGCAAACCACTCCTGATACCTGGAAAAGTCTGGCCCTGGATAGGAAGCACACTTTAACCTTGAGGAGGGATAAGACTCACTGGCTAATCAAGGCCACCAAGCAGACGTGCCAGGCAGACAAAGAGGTGGGATCTTCGGGATGTCTTTCTGTGTATTACCTGTGGCTTCTGCAGCTTGAATGTTTCTCTATGTCATGCTCTGAGCTCTGCTATTGGGTGCTGTGAGGGGACCTCAGGAAGCTCTGAAATCAAGACATGGTGAGCACAGGATCACTGCCCACAATGGGGAGGGACAGGCAGCTGAGCAGTGGGACCTGAGATGGTGGGTCCTCTCTGGGGTGGGATGGTAATCATCAGCCAGATGTGACCACCTGTGAGTTTTCTAATGGTGCTTCTTACTTGCTAGTTCATGTGGTGATCTCTTAATAACTTCAGTGTCATGGCTGATTGTAAATCTGTCCAAAATATCGGGCCAGTTTCTTTTTTATAGAAGCACCTTTGTCCAAACCTTTTTGTCTATTATAATATACACTAGGAATGCAGGAATAGGCCTGGAGAGATAGCTCAGAGGTTAAGAGCTCTGGCTATTCTTACAGAGTTCATGAGTTCAATTCTTAGCAAACACATGGTGGCTCACAACTATATGTAATGGGACCTGGTGCCCTCTTCTGGCCTGCAGGAATAAATGAAGGGAGAATCTTGTACAAGAATTTAATTAAATTCTTTAAAAAGGAAGATAGATATTAATCTAATAATTCTGAATTCATACATTACTAGTTTTTCTTTTGTTTAGTTTGTCATTTTTTCTGCTGTAGGTTTTTTTTGTATTTCTTTATATTGTGTTCTTATTATTACGTGGCAAAGAGACTTTTTTTAAAAAATATTTTTTATTTATTATATGTAAGTACACTGTAGCTGTCTTCAGACGCCAGAAGAGGGTGTCAGATCTCTTTATGGATAGTTGTGAGCCACCATGTGGATGCTGGGATTTGAACTCATGACCTTTGGAAGAACAGTCGGTGCTCTTACCAGCTGAGCCATCTCTCCAGCCCCGAGACTTTTTTACAGTCTGTTTGGTATTTTTGATGTTTCTTGTACATTAACAGGCACCTTCCTTTAGTTAAGGAAAGTTTTCATTGAAAATATTTTCTAGACGTTTATGCTGATGTATCTCCTCTTCTTCATCTTCCTCCTCCTGCTCCTCTTCCTCTTATTCCTTCTCTAACATGTGAGAAGATGGTCTCGGAACTCCTGATCTTGAAGTAATGTGTAGATGTTGGTCCCCAAGTGTTTGTGAGAAATTGAACAACATTATGTGGAAAATCAGCAGGAGCTTTCCACGCGTGAGCTCCCTCACCTGCCCTAAATTTCTTATTTATGATCAACATTTATATTATTGTTATTTTCATCTGTCCATTTGTAACTGTTTAAACATGCATTACCTTTTAGTAAAATTTTATTATTGATGCAGTTTAAACTTTTTTACTTCATGTTACACTTCCACTTTAAGCACATTATGTTGAACCATGCCTGTGTCACTTTAATGAAGCCTACCTCATTGATCATGGTGGATGACCTTTTGATATATTTCCTATTTTATTGTATTTGTTTTGTCTTATTAACTATTTTTGCATTATTGAATTTAAGGAAAACTAAACAATGTAAAAATGACTGTCAAGTTTTGTGTTGGGTGTCAGAAGACTGATATTTGCCCTTCTTGTAAGGCCAGTAGTTTGGTGAAAACAACTGGGAAATTTTGAACAAAGCAGGATAAGTTTATATTCAACCACTGTGTTTACTCTACTAAAAATTTGTGTGTCGAACAATTAAATTTTGAGAAAATATTCTTAACATCAATATTTTCATGCTTATGTTTAGTAAGGTAAAATTAACTTCTAGAAAGAGTTGGACTATATTCCAGAGCCCTTCATAAAAGGATATAACGTGAACCAGCTCTTTCCTACTGGAGACACCTGTGTGAAGAACATGTAATTGCTGCGTTATAAGAAAAGCCAGTTGAAAGCCAAGGATATGAGATAGCATACCAGGCTAAATGTACAAATCAGTGAGATTGATGACAAGAGCTCCTGCATCACATTTAAATCATGGAGCACACATGATTAGTGGAACAGAGGACATAATCTATTAGTGAGAAGTGCTCTTTGGTAATGGGATGGTGTTCTATATTTGGTGAATAGAGCTTTAAGATTTGGCCTCAGTATTTAATACGATTCTTCAATTTTTCCTCAGTTGTATATGGACACTGTTGTGCTGAAGTAAGCCAAGGTCTGTCCTTCCATTTGGGATATTGAGATGCATCTATTCCTAGCAAAGTGAATAACGAGTGGGAATTAGTGTCTAAATAACAATTCAAAAGACTACAGCGAATTTTTGAGGATTCTTGCCCCTTCAATTGTCTAAGAGAAACACTGCATTTTGAAAGTGATCATACATTATATATTCTTGCTTAAGATAATATTTAGCAAAATCAACCCTATTTACATTCTGTAATATCCTGCAACATGAACTTAACCAGTATTTGATTTTTCTAACTTCAATTGCCTGACACCCTTTATTGGGACATTCTATTAACTACCCTTTCTATATATATATAGAAAGATTCATTTTCTCCATGATTTGAGATAGGCTTATCTAGAAAATCTGTACTAATCCAACTGTGATTTTTAACTACTTTGACACTGATGAAAAAGGGGGTACTAGTAATAGTGTTTAACTGTGATTCCCTTATGTTTCTGGCTTTTCTCCTGGGGTTGATTGATATCTATCATCTGTTAAAGGGAGCTGCAGGTTTCCTGAGCCAAACATTTTTCATAAACAAAACTCTTGATTTTTTTTAAGACAGGGTTTCTCTGTACAACACTGATTCTCCTGGAAATCACTGTGTAGACCAGCCTGGCCTCAAACTCAGAAATCCACCTGACTCTGCCTCCCAAGTGCGGAGATTACAGGCCTGCACCACCACTCCCTGGCTAAAATGCTTGTTAGTAAAAATCCATTTTTAATGTTAATAGCTTCGGTCATGCTTTGGGTCATCTAATTCTGGGTCAGATTGATATGGCCAATGCACCTGCAGTAGTGGTTGAGGCAAGCTGTTCACCATGATTATGGGAAGAAGATAAGTGCTTTGAAGAAAGCTCAGGCACAAGTCCTGGTAAGTGCGGGTCCTGGCTTACAGAGAGGAGGGGCAGGCAGATGACCTGCTTGAGCTGGCATGTTGTTTCCTCCCACAGGGCTGGGTGGGGTAATATACCTCTTGGAATCTTATTTGAAATGTTAATGGGGTGCAAACCACTGCTTAGATCTTGAAAAAGTATGGCCCTGGATAGGAAGCACACTTTGGGCTAAGACTGACTGGCCATTCAAGGGCACCAGGGAGACCTGCCACTCAGATAAAGAGGCGGGAGCTTCTGGGATTCATTCTGTGTGGTCACTGTGGCTGTGCAGTTTTAATGGTTCTCTGTGTCCTGCTCTGAGCTCTGCTGTTGGGTGCTGTGAGGGGTCCTTAGGGAAACTCTGAAATCAAGACATGGTGAGCACAAGGTATCTGCACACAATGGGGAGGAGCATGTGGCTGAGCAGTGGGTTCTGGGTGGTGGGTCCACTATGGGGTTACATCAGAAGCATCAGTCAGATGTGACTTCCTGTGAGGATTCTAGTCGTGCTTCTTACGTGCAAGTTCAGGCTATAACCTATGTATAACTTCAGGATCATGGCTGATTGTAATTCTGTCTAAAACATCTGGTCAAGTTGCTTTCTTGTAGAAGCCTGGGTGGTTTCTGTGAATATGCATCACCTGTGTCCAATCTATTTTTTCTTTTTATAATATACATTATGAAGGCAGGGTCAGGCATGGAGAGGTGGCTCAGAGGATAAGAGCTCTGGCTATTCTTTTTTTTTTTTTTTAAATTTTTTTTGATTCGATATAATTTATTTACATTTCAAATGATTTCCCCTTTTCTAGCCCCCCCCACTCCCCGAAAGTCCCGTAAGCCCCCTTCTCTTCCCCTGTCCTCCCTCCCACCCCTTCCCAGTTCCCCGTTCTGGTTTTGCCGAATACTGTTTCACTGAGTCTTTCCAGAACCAGGGACCACTCCTCCCTTCTTCTTGTATCTCATTTGATGTGTGGATTATGTTTTGGGTATTCCAGTTTTCTAGGTTAATAACCACTTATTAGTGAGTGCATACCATGATTCACCTTCTGAGTCTGGGTTACCTCACTTAGTATGATGTTCTCTAGCTCCATCCATTTGCCTAAGAATTTCATGAATTCATTGTTTCTAATGGCTGAATAGTACTCCATTGTGTAGATATACCACATTTTTTGCATCCACTCTTCTGTTGAGGGATACCTGGGTTCTTTCCAGCATCTGCCAATTATAAATAGGGCTGCTATGAACATAGTAGAGCATGTATCCTTATTACATGGTGGGGAATCCTCTGGGTATATGCCCAGGAGTGGTATAGCAGGATCTTCTGGAAGTGAGGTGCCCAGTTTTCGGAGGAACCGCCAGACTGATTTCCAGAGTGGTTGTACCAATTTGGAACCCCACCAGCAGTGGAGGAGTGTTCCTCTTTCTCCATACCCTCTCCAACACCTGCTGTCTCCTGAATTTTTAATCTTAGCCATTCTGACTGGTGTAAGATGAAACCTTAGGGTTGTTTTGATTTGCATTTCCCTAATGACTAATGAAGTTGAGCATTTTTTAAGATGCTTCTCCGCCATCCGAAGTTCTTCAGGTGAGAATTCTTTGTTTAACTCTGTACCCCATTTTTTAATAGGGTTGTTCGGTTTTCTGGAGTCTAACTTCTTGAGTTCTTTATATATATTGGATATTAGCCCTCTATCTAAGCCACAATTACGCTGATACCAAAGCCACACAAAGATCCAACAAAGAAAGAGAACTTCAGACCAATTTCCCTTATGAACATCGATGCAAAAATACTCAATAAAATTCTTGCCAACCGAATCCAAGAACACATCAAAACGATCATCCACCATGATCAAGTAGGCTTTATCCCGGGAATGCAGGGTTGGTTCAATATACGGAAATCCATCAATACAATCCACTACATAAACAAACTCAAAGAAAAAAACCACATGGTCATTTCATTGGATGCTGAAAAAGCATTTGACAAAATTCAGCATCCTTTCATGCTTAAAGTCTTGGAGAGAACAGGAATTCAAGGCCCATACCTAAACATAGTAAAAGCAATATACAGCAAACCGGTAGCCAGCATCAAACTAAATGGAGAGAAACTTGAAGCAATCCCACTGAAATCAGGGACCAGACAAGGCTGCCCCCTTTCTCCTTATCTTTTCAATATTGTACTTGAGGTACTAGCTCGGGCAATTCGACAACATAAGGAGGTCAAAGGGATACAAATTGGAAAGGAAGAAGTCAAACTATCATTATTTGCAGACGACATGATAGTCTACCTAAGTGACCCAAAAAACTCCACTAGAGAGCTCCTACAGCTGATAAACAACTTCAGCAAAGTGGCAGGTTACAAAATCAACTCAAGCAAATCAGTGGCCTTCCTATACTCAAAGGATAAGCAGGCTGAGAAAGAAATTAGGGAAATGACCCCCTTCACAATAGCCACAAACAGTATAAAGTATCTTGGGGTGACTCTTACCAAACATGTGAAAGATCTGTATGACAAGAACTTCAAGACTCTGAAGAAGGAAATGGAAGAAGACCTCAAAAAATGGGAAAACCTCCCATGCTCATGGATCGGTAGAATCAATATAGTTAAAATGGCCATTTTGCCAAAAGCAATATACAGATTCAATGCAATACCCATCAAAATCCCAACTCAATTCTTCACAGAGTTAGAAAGAGCAATTATCAAATTCATCTGGAACAACAAAAAACCCAGGATAGCTAAAACTATTCTCAGCAACAAAAGAAAATCTGGGGGAATCAGTATCCCTGACCTCAAGCAATACTACAGAGCAATAGTGTTAAAAACTGCATGGTATTGGTACAGTGACAGGCAGGAGGATCAATGGAACAGGATTGAAGATCCAGAAATGAACCCACACACCTGTGGCCACTTGATCCTCAACAAAGAGGCTGAAAACATCCAATGGAAAAAAGATAGCCTTTTCAACAAATGGTGCTGGTTCAACTGGAGGTCAGCATGCAGAAGAATGCGAATTGATCCATCCTTGTCTCCTTGTACTAAGCTCAAATCCAAATGGATCAAGGACCTCCACATAAAGCCAGACACTCTGAAGCTAATAGAAAAGAAACTGGGGAAGACCCTTGAGGACATCGGTACAGGGAGAAAGTTTCTGAACAGAACACCAATAGCGTATGCTCTAAGAGCAAGAATTGACAAATGGGACCTCATAAGGTTACAGAGTTTCTGTAAGGCAAAGGGCACCATCGAGAGTACAGATCGGCAACCAACAAATTGGGAAAAGATCTTCACCAATCCTACATCAGATAGAGCTCTGGCTATTCTTACAAAGGCCATGAGTTCAATTCTTAGCAACCACATGGTGGCTCAGAACTGTATGTAATGGAATCTGGTGCCCTCTTCTTGCCTTTAGGAATACATGTAGGGAGAACATTGCATAAGTAATGAATTCATTCCTTAAAAACATAGAAGACAGATATGAATCTAATAGTTCTGATTTCATACATTACACATTCTATTATTTATTTCATTTTTTTGCTGTAGTTTTTTATATTTCTTTAATATGTTTAGTGTTTTGATTATTATGTGGCAAAGGGAGTTTTTCCCAAATGTTTGGTATTTTTGATGTTTCTTGTACATTAACGGGCACCTATTTTTGTTTACGAAAAATTTTCATTCATGATTTCAGTTGAAATATTTTCTAGACCTTTATGTTGATTGATCTTTTTCCTCCTCCTCCTCCCCTTCTTCTTCTTCTTCTTCTTCTTCTTCTTCTTCTTCTTCTTCTTCTTCTTCTTCTTCTTCTTCTTCTTCTTCTTCTTCTTCTTCTTCTTCCTCTTCTTCCTCTTCTTCTTCTTCCTCTTCTTCTCCCTTCTCCCTCCCTATCATGTCCAGAGAAATTAAACTAAACTGAAACATGTAAGAATCTGATGCAAAAGAGGTTGTTTGTGAGAAAGGAGAGGATTGAGAACCTGAGGGTGCTGACTTATTTTCCTGGCTGGTATTCCTTATCTTGCTATGCTGGTATCTGGGTATCTGCATTTGTGGTGATTATTGGTTTAGGTAATGGTTTCTCAGTGTGTCTTGTTTGGGAGGGTGTTTATTCCTGTGTTACAGTTTTCTGTCTAGATTTTCATAGTGTTGACTGAGTGTGGCCTATTTTACTGAACTTTTTGTTAAGTTCAAGAGAGATTGATGCTTCATGTTGAAAGCTAGGAGAGGAGGTGCAAAGGAAGAGATAATCTTGTCAGTCAACAAGTAGACATAGTCAGGAGAGAGGTGAAGCTGCCAACATTTCAATATTTCAGAGCTAAAGTCATTGAAGGAGCCTCAGTTGAGGGTGTGCTCTCATCAGAATGGCTGGTTGTTATATGTGTGTGAGTTAGTGTGGATGATTGATGTGGGAATGGTCTTCCACTGAGGGTGACAATGTTCATAAGCAAGTGGGCCTAGGCTGGATGAGAGAGCTACCTGAGTATGGGACACTGACCAAGCAGGAAAGCAATCCAGGTTTCATGTTTCCCATACTTTAACCTTCAGTTTATAGCTTCAGTTTCTACTCTAAGCTCCCAAAGTGATGAATTGTGATCTGACAGAACGATTCACAAGAATTCTTTTGCCCAGAGGATTCCATCACAGCAGTAGAGTAGCAAGTCAAAATAAGAACAACAGCAACAACAATAACAAAAGTGGTATGAACAAGTGATTTTGCTTTTCAAAGAGTGAGTTCTCTTTGGAAGGAATGTGGAAATTATCAGAATTTGACATGGCAAAAGTCATAGAAAGGTCTTAATGGAGCCTAATAATAGATCTTGGAAGACTGGAGTGTTGATATTATAGTCAGAGGATATTGAGATATCATTTGAGTGGAAAATAAGCTCTGCAAGTTTTATCGACAGGTCAATTGTGTTATATCTTTGCCCAAATTCTTTTCTTCTTGGCTTATACCCTGAAATATTGATTTGTGGTAAAATTTAAAAATGTGTGGATGTCTATATTTTCATTCTATTTATATGTATTTCTTCATTTTCTACATTCATGTATCATTTATTAATTTAATTTAAATTCTAGTTGCTATCATCTCTCCATTCCACCTTACACAGTCCTTCACCCCTAATTCCTTTTATCTCTCCATGGAGCACAGGGACCTCTAGAGTACCCACAATCCATGGCATTTTATGACTCTGCATGGTTAGGCATATCTCTCTTACTGAGGTCAGACAAGCCATCCAAGTTAGAGGAACAGTTTGGACAGACAGTCAACAGCATAAGGGACATCTCCTGCTCCATTTGTTGGGAGAACCACATGAAAATTGAGTAGCCTATGTACTCAGTCATTCTGTGCATGCTCTTTAGTTGATGACACAGTCTCCAAGAGTCTCTTATTGTCCAGGTTAGTTGACACTGAGGGTCTTCTTGTGGAATTACTGTTCCTTCTGAGGCCCTCAATCTTTTCCCCAAGTCTTCTAAAAAAAACCTCCTGGTCTCTGTCCAGTGTTAGGCTGTGGGACTCTGCATCTGTTTCACTCATGTGCTGGATGGAGACTCTCAGAGGACAATTATGCTAAGCTGCTCTCTGGAAGTATAACAAAGTATGTACTCAGTAATGCCAAGAATTGGCACTTGCTCATGGGGTGGGTCTCAAGTCTGGCCATTCCCTCATTTTCTCCTCCTCCTTTTTGCCTGCATTTCTTGTAGACAGGACAAATTTTGGGTAGAAAAGTTTTTGGTTAAGTTGGTATAATTAACTCTCCACTAAGGGTCCTGGGTGGCTTTAGGATGTGGCCTCTTCAGTGTCCAATTCTCACTGCTATGCATTTCAGCCATGATCACTCCAATAGACTCCCTGTTGCTCTCCCTTTCATCATCTGTGGCACATCGTAGAGATGCCTGCACCCTTACACCCCTGACAACTGCAGATTTCAGTTCATTTTCCTGACCCTATGTCCCTTCCATTTTCTCGCCACACATTTTCAGTACCTCCCCTTCCCCTTTCTTAACTGCTGGAACTTTCATTTCTCTCTTTCTTTCATCTGCGTCCTATGACTGTTTTATTCCCACTTCTGAGTGTGATTCAGCCATGCTCATTTTAGCCTCACTTCTTTGAAATATATATATATATATATATATATATATATATATATATATATATATATATATATATATATATATATATATTATATGCAAGTGCACTGTATCTGTTTCCAGACAAACCAGAAGAGGGCATCAGATCTCATTACTGGTATTTGTGAGGATGAGCAACCATGAGGTTGCTGGGATATGAACTCAGGACCATAACAAGGGCAATCAGTGCTCTTACCAGCTGAACCATCTATTCAGCCCCTTAGGCTTCCTTCTTGTTTAGCTTCTTCGGGATCAAGAAATATCATGCAGATATCCTGTACTTTATGGTTATTATTCATTTGTAAGTGAGTATATGCCTGAATTACCTTTTCAGTCTGGGATTCTTCACTTTGGATGATATTATCTAGTTGTATCCATTTGCCTGCAAGATTCATAATGTTTTTGTTTTTACTAGCTTAATAGTATTCCATTTTGTAAATGAACCACATATTCTGCATCCAAATTTTGGTTGAGGGACATCTTTGTTCTTTTTTATTTTGTTTCTTTTTTTTTCTTCCATTTTCTAGCTGTTATAAGTATAACAGATGTAAACTTAGTGGAGCACATGCTCTATTGGGTAGATGCCTAAGAACATATCCTAAGTGTAACACTTCTTCCTACTAAATCTTAAATTCATGAAAAGTGTAGGCAATGTGTTTCCTAGTCCCAAGAAGGAACTTTAAATAAAACCTGCTGCAAATATGGACCAAGTGAGGTATAAGTATAACAGATGTAAACTTAGTGGAGCACATGCTCTATTGGGTAGATGCCTAAGAACATATCCTAAGTGTAACACTTCTTCCTACTAAATCTTAAATTCATGAAAAGTGTAGGCAATGTGTTTCCTAGTCCCAAGAAGGAACTTTAAATAAAACCTGCTGCAAATATGGACCAAGTGAGGTAGAGGCCATCACCTTAGAAGCCAAATTTAAGAGGATCTTTTATATGGTGTGGCTTCTGAAAACTGATAGATGATAAATTTGAGTTCCTGGATTCTTCCTGTGTGGTTTCAATTTGGCATGATTCCAGCCATCTTTTGGCAGAGTCAGAGCCATGGGGAAGACTCCATGAGAGTTCATTGCAGTGAAACTATGAGGATGGTTCTTGAGTTGCATTTTGCAACAACAGCTTGTTGAAATAACTAAAGCATTGGGAAATCTGCCATGGAGAGATGTATACAAGGAGAGGATGTACCCAAACTGTTACAAGAGGTGACTTTCAAGATTTTGCCTTGTGTCAGAAGAGACTATAGATGTTTGAACACTGTAGGAGTTCCTACAGACTGTTAGGATCCCTGAAGAAAGACTGAATGCATTTTCATCACAGGATGAATATTTGCCCATTGTGTCAAGGGTCAGGATGCAGTTGATTGAAACACAACGCTTCTAGATGGGATGATGTCTTTGGCTGCTTGTCTGTCCTGTCTGGCTTTCTTTGTGAAGCTTGTGGAAGATCTGGTAGGAGCCATTCCCGATACCTTCCAGGATAGTGTTTATAGAATGAAAATTTTATTTTTTCTCTCTCTTTTTGCTTTTCCAATAATTTATATATTCATTGTCACCCTTATCACTATCCCCATTATATGTCCCTTGCTATGGCAGAGTCCCTCCCCCAGTCTCCTTTGTTTTTCTTTGAGAGGTGTGGGGCCCCCAGGTATTCCGAAATTTGGTGCATCAATTCTCTTGTGAGTTAAGTACATCCTCTCTCACTGAGGACAGACATGGCAGCCCAGTTAAGGAAACAGATTCAAAAGATATCCCCCCCACAGCTATAGGGAAAGCCCTTGCTACAGTTGTTATTAGACGACCTTCTGAGCCTGTGAGCTGCACATCTGCTATATATGTGCCAGGGGACTTAGTCCGTCCTGTGTATGCTATTTGGTTGGTGGCTTAGTTTCTGAGTGTCCCCAAGGGTGCTTCGTACTTGAGTCTCTTGGTCTTCCTGTAGAGTTCCTATCTTCCTCAGGGATTACAATCTTTCCAACAAATCTTCCATAATAGTCCCCAAGGTCCATGCAATGTTTGATTCTGGATCTCTGCAGCTTTTTCAGTCAGCTGCTTGGTGGATCCTCTCAATGGACAATTGCTCAAGGATTCAGTATGGGAGCATAACAGTGTCATTAATAATGTCAAGGATTGGTGCTTGTCTATAATGTGGCACTCAAGTGGGGCAAATTTTCATTGGCCATTTCTTCAGTCTCTGCTCCAGATTTAACCCACCATTTCTATTAGAGGGGAAACATTGTGTTCTTGGTGTCTACAGTGTTGTGGTTGAAACTGACACTTCAGTTTTCTTCTCATACTCCCATACCTTCACTATAATCCCTTTCCTTAAATTGTATAAAATACAATAGATATATTTGCTATTCAATAATAATCTATTTATTAGTCTGGTTGTTTTATATTTTTAAGTTTATTTTATTTTTTTGCTTTTCTTTTCCAAAACATATTTCTCTGTGAACCTTGTCTGTCCTTAACGTAGGAAGAGAAACGGCAAAAGACACATGTCTTGTGCTTTAATATAAGCATATTTTTGTGCGGTTTTTCATCCACATCTTTAGTATTGAAATTTGGCCAAATATATAGGCTATATTCTATTTCTCAGAATGGCATATATTCATGAAATCAATATTATCTGAGCATTCAGGTTCATTAGGTTTCAGATGAATGATGTTCTTTCTCTGTCTCTTGTTTGTTCTGAAATGTTTGAATAAATGAAAATATTTTGCCTGTGTGCATGAATATGAATATCATGTGTGCCTCATCTTTACTGTTGTCAGAAGATGACCTGGGAACTCCTGATCTTGAAGTAATGAGTAGCTGTTGGTCCCCATGTGTTTGCGAGGAATTGTCCACCATTATGTGGATGATGAGCAGGAGATTTCCAATGCTGAGCTCTCTCTCCTGCCCTACGTTTCTTATTTGTGATCAACATTTATATTACTATTATTTTCATCCATCTATTTGTAACAATTAAGCATGTATTCTCTTTTAGTAAAATTTTATTAATGTTATAGTTTAAACTGTTACACTTCCTGTTTCTGCCAGATGAATTCAGATGTGCAGTGAATGTATAATTTCTTGTAGGAACTTTAGTAAAGAACTGTGAGTTCTCTATCATTTTTATTTCCTTGGTTGATTTTTGTATGGATTGAAGGCTTTAAAATATAACTTTTAGTCTCCTAGAACACATTACAAAGGTCATGTCAGTGTCATTTTATTAGACATACACCTGCCTGTGCCTCTGTGATTAAAGACATGAGCAAATACACCCAGCTTGCCCATCATGTTTGTAGTTAGCAGTTGTTCATACAATTTTTCAGGTGTGTTCTCAGTACTGTGGATCTTTTCCCCTCAATCTCCCTCTCAATTGTCATTTCTCTAGCAAGGCTGTATCCTATTCAAAGTGTTCAAAAGTGACACAGGTGAATCTTATAATTAAAGCTCCTTCTAAAATGACACAGTGATTATAAATTCTGAGTCAGAAAATAAGCAGAGCAAGCACAAGAATTATGTGAATATATAATTGAGAAAGCATTTATTTATTTTCTGGTGATGTTAGTATCATGCTTTGTGTTGTACATGTATGGGATATTTAGGATGCAGTGACTTTTGATGATGTGCATGTGAAATTCACTGAGGAAGAGTGGAATTTGTTGGATCCTTCCCAGAAGAGTCTCTACAAAAATGTGATGTTTGAAACCTACCTGAACCTCAAAGCTATAGGTAAGACTGCTATTTTTTTTCAGAAGGAAACAAATGTTTCTTGGTTTTGGATGATCTACTATTTTAATTGTATGAAAATTGAGCTGAATAATTCAGTTTCACTGAATTTTCACCGTAACTTTCACAGTACAGTTAAAATTCACAGTATCTTTAATTTTGCCTATTTTCCAATAGTATATCATTCATTTTCTTGTACTGTGTTTTAGGATATACTTGGGAAGACCATCATCTTGAAGAACATTGTCAAAGTAGTAGAAAACATGAAAGGTAATTGGCATGTGCAAGCTTATATAAAATTGTCTCTGAGGAAATTTTAATATCTTATGGAATCTCCAGTTAAAAGCAAGACTATAAAATAACATTCCTTTAAGTGTAGCTATCATTATAATATTCGTACAAAACCATGTACCTCAAGATCCAATATCTGGTTTGTGTATCCATTTGATAAATAGCTCCATTAGAGCTATGCTCTGGACCTGACATTCTGTATAGCCTCAAAGTATTTAGAAATTGCATAATGAATAATGATAAATCTATATCCAAAACATTCTAATAAGCAGTTAGTCCATAGAAAGTTTTGTGATACTCATATTCTTGTAGTAATATGGTTAAGTTTGGTGAGAGAGCATTTTATGAGTATCAAGAATATTGTTGCAGAGAAACATTAGACTATATTGCACATGGTATGAGAAACAAAAATTCAAACAGTGTGAATGCAATGTGTAAAACTTTCATTTATCATTCTTTTTTATTAGGTATATCGTGTGTCACAATGGATAAAAATGATGTGAGCATAGGGATATTGAAAGAGGAAACATAAATTTTTTTGTTCTGAAACAAGAAGATATATAGTATTCTGACTTTGATAGAAATTAGGAATGTGAAAGATATTTGCAGTTAGTTGGTTTTCTAGTTTTACAGTGAATATCCCAAAACTCATAGTTTAGAAAATCTTTATGGGTATTAAGAATTTGAAAATTCTTCTGTGTGTCCTTGTTAACAGTCAAAAGTGTTGTAATTCACACGAGAGGAGAAAATATGAATACAATCAGTGTTATAAAGATCAGAGTTGTTCTTTCTTCAGATCGCAAAAATACATCATATAAAAAGAGGGTGTTATAAGTATGAGCCATGTAAGAACTATCACAGGGGTCTTGAACAACTCATGAGGAGGGAGAACACCATGAACATATAAATTGCTAAAACCTTAAGATCTGCTGCTTCTTTACCATTAGACAAATTGTAAACATAATTCATATTGATTATATGATTGATCAGAGTTATGAATGTGGTAAAGATTTCACATGTGCTAATTACCGTTGCAGGCATGTAAGAAGATATCCTGGAGTGAAACTCTATGAGTGTAATATATGTGGTAAAGCCTTTACAAGATCAAGTCATCTCCAATATCATAAAACAGCACATACTGGAGAGAAACCTGATGAATGTAATCAATATGGTAAAGCCTTTTCAAGACCCAGTGATTTCCAAAGACATAAAATGACACATACTGGAGAGAAACTTTACAAATGCGATCAATGTGATAAAGCCTTTGCATGTCACAGTACTTTACAATATCATAAAAGAACACATACTGGAGAGGAACCTTATGAATGTAATCAATGTGGTAAAGCCTTTGCACAGTGCAGTCATCTCCAATATCATAAAAGAACACATACTGGAGAGAAACCTTATGAATGTAATCAATGTGGTAAAGCATTTGCACAGTGCAGTCACCTCCAATATCATAAAAGAACACGTACTGGAGAGAAACCTTATGAATGTAGTCAATGTGGTAAAGCCTTTGCACAGCGCAGTCATCTCCAATATCATAAAAGAACACATACTGGAGAGAAACCTTATAAATGTAATCAATGTGGCAAAGCCTTTGCACAGCACAGTGCTCTCCAAATACATAAAAGAACACATACTGGAGAGAAACCTTATGAGTGCCATCAATGTGGTAAAGCCTTTGCACAGCGCAGTCCTCTCCAATATCATAAAACAACACATACTGGAGAGAAACCTTATTGTCACGTCCACCTTCGCCAGCAAAGATTACGCGACACAAGGAGTTTCTTCCTTATAATGGTTTTATTCGGGAAACCTTGACTTGAGTTTATTCTTCTATTGGCGGCCCCGGGCTCTCTCCCAGCCTCACCTTAAGTACCCTAGCTAGCCTCATTTGCCCAGGGAGATAACCAGCCGTATTCTCATAGGTGAACTCAGTGAGTTCTTCATTAGCATGTAAGTGAGATAAGGAATGCAGCACACTGCGCATGTGTTCCAGTGATTTACTACCAGGGAGCAGCATGTGGCCAGCGCCATCTTGTAACAGAGAAGAACAAAGGGTGGCTCACTACATATCACCCTTTTTTGTTTTAATAGAAGCCGTGCCATGTCAGGGCTAATCGGGTCACTGGCATCCTGCTGACCAATGACCCCTGACTTGGGTCATCTCTGCCACACTTAGTCTGACCCGTCAAAGGGTCACCCTATCGCCCACTGGGCCCCATGTCTTAGGTTGATCTAAGTGCCGAGAAGTTGCCCGTCCTTGGATGTCATTGGATTCCAGACAGTATAGTATGTACAGTACTATATGCTCAGTGTACCCTGGAGCGAAGGCTTCTAAGATTTTAGAGAGGCCAGCCACACAGAGACATCTTCCTGAGCGTCCAAAGCTGCAAGAGCCTGATAAACTACGGCTCTATGAGCTACACGATCTTGTCTAATACGGCCGAAGTACCAAAGGCAGATGAAGGCTGTTAGGCACATAAGGGCAGCTATAGCTAACAACCCAGCCCACTCTTTGATCCAAGAAAAGGCACTGGAGATCCACGAGGTCAGGTCCTCCATGGTGATTGGCTTCAGTCTTGTGGCATTAAGCGAAGCTATCTGAAATACACGCTGTTTGGTTAATGATTCTCCCTCAAGAGACCAATTTCCTCTAAGGAATTCACTGATATTGTACTGACTTTCTTTTAGAGCTGTCATATTTACCTGAAGGGGAGTAATACATAATCCTGGGGTATGTTTAACGCAAGATACCTGCACCATTGTTACAAGTGCATCAATTTCTTCTTGTAGAATATCTACTCTCTGATTCAAAAGTTGTATTCCAGCTTCTAAATGGGAATTATATTGATTTTGGGTCTGTAAGGCTCGTGCAGACTGCTCTACTATACTATTCACTACCTCTGCAGTCTGCACTTGAGACGCCATGGCAACTGCAGCAGTAGCAGTGGCTGCTGCAGATATAGTAATGGCTGTAATAATGGCAGCAGTAATACCAAAATCTCTCTTAACATGGAACAATTGTCCTACAGGAAAAGTGTCTGGGTCTTCTATAACTGGAATGGGCACAAACATGGGTAGATGAACTACCAAGGCAGTATCGTTGCCGCCATCCTAACATTCTGATAGATAGCATTGTGTGTGGGTACTGTTACAATCTAGGTGATCACTAGACACGTCGGTACTAATAAGGAAGAAAAGGGGTGGTTTGAAGAAGTCTGACTGCCCTTCTGTTAACGTTTCTAACAGCAGATATATTATAAAAGAAAAAATTCTTGAGGTAAAAGCATTTTTACAAATTGACAAGATCCAATCATACCATGGCCATGTATTCTGCGCTCCTGTTTGTTCCCCCTCTTTTATTATTAAACATGCTATCAGGTGAGAGTATTAAAGGCTGTCAGCCAGGCCTGGGGGAACTGTCCAGCTTTAATAGCTGTGAGTGCCTGTACTATCATTGCAGCCTGTCTCTGTTGGACAAACCTATCCTGCAGATACACCACAGGCAAGCAAATACTATTAAAATCATGAGAACAGCAAGGACTCTAAGTCCCGCCCACTCCTTCAGATGATACACCGCTGGACTGATCCATGATGACAGTCCTTCAGCCAAAGACACATCCACTGGAGTGGAATTCACAGTCATGATAGCCATATGGAGTTGGTCCATCAGGGCGTCAAATTCACCAGTCCAATTTCCTAAAAGATACTTAAACATTTGTTTAGACAAATTAGTAGCTCTTGCAAAATTTTCATAATGAATGTTGGTAGTGCATAAACTAGAATACTTCCACTGACATCCCACTTGGGATAGCTGCCACAAGGTCTTAATTTTTTCCTGTACTAAATCAATTCTTTGGTTTATAACCATTAAGCCTCCTTTCAGTTGACCATAAAGGCACACTTGTTCATCAATTGCATGAACAACACTAGATGACAGATTACTCAGGGCATGAGCCCTTTGTCAAATTGTAAAAGGATTAAAAGCATAATCCATAAGTTGATCATTGTCAGCTCTGCTAACTGAGCTGAGCTCATGTGTTTTTATAGCCACCTGTTGATTATAAACAAGATATCTAGCTCTTCCTTCAGAAAAGCCATTTATGAAAATGATGTTCCAAGATGAATCATAGTTATATGCACATATATTGATTTTTTAAATTAGAAATATGAGTATCAACCATCTGCAAAAGCTAATTAAGTCCTTTAGAATCAACATCATAATGCAGTACATCAAGAACAAATCTTTATAATTTGATGTATACAAAAATGTAAAATTGTTTTTTAAGCCATTACATTTTGATGATATGAATAATAAACGTGCTTGTATGTCTGGATGTTTCTATGATGACTTTTTTTTTTCCAAGACAGGGTTTCTCTGTGTAGCCCTGGCTGTCCTGGAACTCACTCTGTAGACCAGGCTGGCCTCGAACTCAGAAATCCACCTGCCTCTGCCTCCCAGAGTGCTGGGATTACAGGCGTGCGCCACCACTGCCTGGCCTGGATGTTTCTATAAACCCCCTTTGGGATACACACTTTATGTGTCTTGTCCCAAAGTGTCCTGTCAAGGCACCTTTTTAAAGATTAAATTATAGATAAGTATATTGTAGCTGTCTTCAGACACACCAGAAGAGGGCAAATTCTATGCTGTCCTTAGGGGTGCAAGAGCCGAGCAGTCCAATGCTTGTAAGATTATTATAACATGGATACCCAGATCTCTGGGGAGGCGCCTTGATTAATAGCCGCAAGTGCTTGAGCAATCATAACCTTGTCACGTTTTTGTTGAGATCTGATTTTGCAGTCCAGCCAAAGCGTGAACACGCATCCACAGCTTAAGACTGCGCCAAATAGACTCACCCCTATCCACTCCTTAAAGTAAGAAAAAGCTGAAGTGGTCCAGGAAGAGAGTCTCTCTGTCAGCGACAGGTCCACTCGAGTCGAATTGATAGCCAACACTGCTGCCCGCAAGGATTCGAGTGTTTCATCGAAGCCTTGAGACCAATTTCCTGCAAGATATAATGACAACTGCCTAGACAAATTCGCCGCGCGGCTAAAATTTTCATACTGTACACTGGTAATGCAGAGCGCACTCAGTTTTCTTTCACATCCCAATTGAGCAAGTTGAAAAAGAATATTTAGTCTTTCTTCCACCAGATCGAGGCGTTGGTTACTAATCATTAACCCTCCCTTTAGCTGAACACTAGCAGAAGTATGGACATTGATAGCATCTGCCACTTTGGCCGACAATTGGTTCAGGGCTCTGTCTGTTTGAACTTTGGTTACCATAGCAATTCCAGCAGTTGTGGCATCAACTGCACTAATGGAGATGGCCACAACAATAGCTGCAGTGATACCGAAATCTCTTTTCTGTCTGAGAAGGGATAGGGTAGAAGGGACTTCCACGGGGACAGGAATCCACCGTGGAACCCTGGCTACCATGGCACGGGTAGCCCACTCTGAATCCCAACACTGGGACATCCAACAAGTGTCATTGGAACACTTCTCAAATGACTTATTTGAGAGAATAAACAAGAAAGGGGGATAGACGCATACCGGGATAGGTGGGTAGTCAATTTGATTCACCAGGGTTTTATTGAATCTAGTGATTTCTATGATAGAATTAGTATATATTTGTGTAATTCTATCCTTTCCCGGAATAGCAGCACTTAATCCCCGGAACTGAAAATATTTTGAAGCACCAGTAAAAGAGGTCTTTCCAGCAGCTCCTCCTCGGATAAAAGCCAAGGAATTAAGATCCGAACAGCTGCCATTAACTCCACAAAGTACCCACTTACGGAACGGGTGCATTCTAATGTCCTGTATAAAGAGTCCCTGTTTCATAGCGAATTCTTCCTCTTGACCTACCATCATATTGGGGGAAAAGGAAAAGGCTTTAGCTTGGTCTGCTCAACGAGTAATAGAGGATTGACAATCAGACGAGGGTGGAATTATCCCTTCATCCTCCCAACTACAATGGGGAGCTATCCTGGGTTGACGAGGACGCTCCTTGTTTAGAAAATTGGGCGATAGAAATGTGCCATTAATCCAGATTGCCTCTTGCCAGAAGGCCCGTTTTGTAACTGTTTTAACTGGGTTAGAGGTATCCCAGGTCTGCTTCAGCCAGCCTCCCTTCTGCTTGTCAAACATTCCCAAGGCCCGACCTGTGAGCTTGATGCATTCTCCTACCCCATCAAATTCAAAACAGAGAGAACCTCGCTCTAGTAGAGAGCGACTCTCCCCTAAAGGTGCTTGGGTGGGATCATACGGCAAGTATGGCAATTCTAAGGTTTTGTTAGTTGTTAAAAACTTTGGGAAAACAACTGCATCATGACGGACAGGTATTGGCTTTGGGAAGGCCGACAAGATAGCCCACCTGTATTCTCCCAATATACTAGGAAACCAAATCCAAAGAGACAGCACAAGGGCCAGGAGTAGTTTCTGTGGGATCCGTCCAGGTGTCATCTTCAGGTATCAGAATTCTCCGCGTCAGTCACTCCAGCAGCCAGAATGGGTTATCTTCCCCCTGTGGGAAAACACAAACAGCTCCCCTGGATCTTATTAAAATAGGATCCGGGCCATTCCATTGACCAGACAACACATCTTTCCATTTGACCATTTCTTTTGGCCTATCAGGTTCTGAACAATGTCGGTCAGCAGCAGTATGGCCCTGGTCATCAATCGTCCCACACAAAACCTACACCTGAGAGGCAGTGTAGGGAGCGATCAGTGATGTAGGATTTTTCCCAAAAAATTGTAGACATTGTTGTATCCCTAGAAGGGCAAATTTAGCAATTGCAGTAGGATAACGATCAATAGATTTTGTTGGTGAGGCTCTAGGATGTACCCACAACAGGGGACCTTCCTGCCAAAGCAGGCCCGTAGGCTGCAAAAATGTAGACAAAATGTATAAAGCAATTTTCTCTCTTTCTTTGTAGTGAAACAATACTGTGTCTTATAACCCTTGTTCTATTATTTTGAGGACTACTCTAGCCTCCTGTGTTAATATTTGGGGTGAATCTAAGGCCAAATTTTAATGCCTTTATAATTTCTATATAGCCTTATTAATGTTTTATGGATCTAAGTTTAAAACCTGTTTTGAACCACATCTGTATGAATCTGTTAAAAATGTTCTTTTGGCCATAACTCTCTAGGTGAAGCCTGTAAGATAAGGCCAGCCCTATACCCATCAATCTTGCAAGGAGTAGCCTGTAACCAGACCCCACTGTATGAAGGTCAAATAACAAAAGTAACCTGTAATATCAAAGCATAACTGCAATTTTTGAAAGCAAAACCCAGTTTTAAACAATCTTTTCTCCTTAAAATAATAGCAAACACATTATCTTCATATTGCAAAGTTTATCTATCAGCTTGTATGTTTGATTGTATGACAATGTAACTTATTGAAGAGACATTACTTTAAGTATTATTTTTTATAAGTCTGAGTTCTAGGATAAGAATCACATAAAACATTATGTCAATTTAGGAATACCTTAAAGACCTATATTTCTTGGCTTCTGTCATGCCACGTGTTGCTTAAGATAGCTTTAACCCTAAATTGTTAGTTTTAAACTTACCTTTTATTACCCTCTTTATATTTTTTAAATCATGTCCATAACTTATGAGTCATTACTCTATAGTCAAGGCATGTAAAACATTTATACCTTTAAGACCAATTAGAAATAAGGATGAAGCAATTACACAAATCTCATTAATTTAAACCAAGTACATATATATTTTTATAGCTGTAATTTTAGGGGAATAAAACACCTTGAACCCAACCATCACCATGGTAGAAATTTTTTTTTCCAGGAGAATTAACCATTAAGTTTGAGGCTGTTGGCCTCTTAAAAGTAGCTTTTTTCTCCAGCTGTGTTTAACTCATAGTTAAGAATGTGAAGCACCTTTAAGCATCTTCTTCTATGTAAATTGCAGACTGGCAGGACTGCCAGCAGATCACGCCTTTTTTTACTATTTTATTTTTTCTTTTTAACACATAACATAAACACAACAATCATTCAGCCACTCAAACAATAGACAACATGAATTGACACACATATAGACAAGTTTGGTGCACCAAAGATACGCAACAGACAGAAATGGAACTTGATGTCTCAAAAAGATCTCAAATACCTTAACCAGAACTAAGAATATCTCCATTAGGATTCAGAGAGAAAATAGGACGTCTCCCATTTTCTTCTGTTTCTTGGAGAGTTTTGAAATTATCTTTTAACCATTATTATTATTATTATTATTATTATTATTATTATTATCACTATTATTATAAGTAGTAGTAGTATCATTATTATTACACTATTTGATACTATGTCCTGTACATGGAAAAACTGCTTTTCAGAAACCTGCTTTTTCTCTTGTTTAAAAGTTAGCTTCTTATCTTCTTTTTTCTTCTGGGAGTTCTGCCAGAGAAGGAAGGAAAGAGATAGAGGCAAGCCTTGATAGTTATTGTATAGTGTCTTGCTTTTTTAACCCATATTAAGTTTATAAAAAGAGAAAAAGGTTTAAAAAATGTGAGACACGGTATCTTGGCCATTACCAAGTAGAGAGGTAGGAGGGGGAGGAGAGCCCAGGAATTTCTTTGTCCAGTCGTTTTAACTGCCTTTGACTTGTAAAGAATAAAATTTTCTCCAGAGAATTTAGTTCAGGTAGGCTGCATAAATTCCTCAGGTGTGATCCAGCCTTCCGTGGAAGATTCAAAGTACCTTTTAAAAATTTTCTTTAAAATCTCATAGCTCCTTTAAGAGATAGCAAGCCCGGGCTGGCCTGCCCCGGCCCCCAAACTTCTGGGCAAAAGTAACGCCCCCAAAGTGCGGGAGGGGAAGGGGGGAAGGGTGCTCTGAGGGAATGCCTCTGCCCCTTGGCGGGAATTCGCCCTTTGTTTCTGAATCTCTTTGTTCTCTTACGTACCACAGTCTCTAACTTGCCTATGATAGCCTGAATTTCTTTTTCGCTGTGGGAAATCTTTAGATTCTGTTTGTCTCAAGCCCCTGAGGCTAGGATATAGCGACCCTCTCCTGTCTTTCTTTTCCAAACAGGCTTAATTAACCAGGGAGAGTAATAAGGTGCCTGTCGCTTTAAAAACAGGCATGAGAACTTCTTACTTAAAATTTCCAGGGTTCTCAACCGCGGAGTTCTTCGCTCTTAGCTGATTACTATGTAAATCCTCTTTTCTTTTGTTCCACCGGAACTCTTCCTGCTCTGTTTACTTTGCAGGGCGGAGCTAACTAGCCACCGTCTCCTCCTTCCCTTTATCCTACAGACGGGAGACCCGTGGCCTGTATTACCGATTAATTTTTATTTTATAATATAAGACTTGTCCCAAATACCAGGAACTTCATAGCTCTTAATACCAAGAGCTGTACCTCCCTTATCCTGGGAATTTTTTAACTCGTCCCAAACACCGGAACTTCTTAGCCTCTTAATACGGAGACTGTGCCTCCCTTATTCCGGGAATTTTTAACTCGTCCCAAACACCGGGAACTTTTAATTTAATTAACCCCCAACTCCTGGGTACTCACCAGCGCACTGAACTTTAACCCCGACCATTAACAGGTTCTGAAGACTCCGTTTATGGGCCACCAATTATGTCACGTCCACCTTCACCAGCAAAGATTACGTGACACAAGGAGTTTCTTCCTTATAATGGTTTATTCGGGAAACCTTGACTTAAGTTTATTCTTCTATTGGCGGCCCCGGGCTCTCTCCCAGCCTCACCTTAAGTACCCTAGCTAGCCTCATTTGCCCAGGGAAATAACCAGCCATATTCTCATAGGTGAACTCAGTGAGTTCTTCATTAGCATGTAAGTGAGATAAGGAATGCAGCACTCTGCGCAAGTGTTCCAGTGATTTACTACCAGGGAGCAGCATGTGGCCAGCGCCATCTTGTAACAGAGAAGAACAAAGGGTGGCTCACTACAGTAACATGAAAAGATTTGGTGTTGCGTGTATGTATAAGGGTGCAGCCTCAAAAGAGAACAGACAGGAGAGGTTTCTCTCGAAAGAATATGTAAGAATACCATGATTTAAGGAAATCCCGCATCTTGCGAAATTATATTGTTTTTCCTTAACAACACGTTGTAACTCGAAAAGCTTTGGTGTTGCGTGTATGTCTAAGCGTGCAGCCTCAAAAGAGAACACATAGGAGAATTTTCTCTTGAAAGAATATGTAAGAATACAACGTTATAAGGAAATACAGTGTTGCAGAGTAAAGACAAATACGTACGTTTTGGAAATACTTAAACTTTAAGAGAAGAAATAAGGCATCGTGCAAAATTATCTTGTTTTTCCTAAACAACACGTTGTAACTCGAAAAGATTTGGTGTTACATGTATGTCTAAGCTGGTAGCCTCAAAAGAGAACGCACAGGAGTGTTTTCTCTCGAAAAAATATGTCAATATACCACGTTTTAAGGAAATCCCGCATCGTGCGAAATTATCTTGTTTTTCCTAAACAACATGTTGTAACTTGAAAAGCTTTGGTGTTGCGTGTATGTCTAAGCATGTAGCCTCAAAAGAGAACGCACAGGCGAGTTTACTCTCGAAAGAATATGTAAGAATACCACGTGTTAAGCAAATACAGTGTTGCAGAGTAAAGACAAATATGTATGTATTAGAAATACTTAAAATGTACAAGAAGAAATAACGCATCATACAAAATTATCTTGTATATCCTAAACAACACGTTGTAACTCGAAAAGATTTGGTGTTGCTTGTAAGTCTAAATGTGTAGCCTCAAAAGAGAACCCACAGGAGAATTTTCCCTCAAAAAAATATGTCAGAATACCTCGTTTTAAGGAAATCCCGCATCGTGCGAAATTATCTTGTTTTTCCTAAACAACACGTTGTAACTCGAAATGCTTTGGTGTTGCGTGTATGTCTAAGCATGTAGCCTCAAAAGAGAATGAAGAGGAGAGTTTTCTCTTGAAAGAATATGTAAGAATACCACGTTATGAAGAAATACAGTGTTGCAGAGTAAAGACAAATACATACGTATTAGAAATACTTAAACTTTACAAGAAGAAATAACGCATCGTGCAAAATTATCTCGTTTTTCCTAAACAACACGTTGTAACTTGAAAAGATTTGGTGTTGCGAGTATGTCTAAGCATGTAGCCTCAAAAGAGAATGAAGAGGAGAGTTTTCTCTCAAAAGAATATGTAAGAATACCACGTTATGTTGAAATACATTGTTGCAGAGTAAAGACAAATACGTAAGTATTAGAAATACTTAAAATTTACGAGAGGAAATAATGCATCTTGCAAAATTATCTTTTTTTTCTTAAACAACACATTGCAACTTGAAAAGATTTGGTGTTGTGTGTATGTCTAAATGTTTAGCCTCAAAAGAAAACCCACAGGAGAATTTCCTCTCGAAAAAAATGTCAGAATACCAAGTTTTAAGGAAATACCGCATTATGCAAAATTATCTTTTTTCCTAAACACGTTGTAATTCAAAAAGCTTTGATGTTGCATGTATGTCTAAGCGTGTAGCCTCAAAATAGAATGCACAGGAGAGATTTCTCTCGAAAGAATATGTAAGAATTCCACGTTATAACGGAATACAGTGTTGCAGAGTAAAGACAAACTCGTACGTATTAGAAATACTTAAACTTTACGAGAAGAAATATCGCATCATGCAAAATTATCTTGTTTTTCCTAAACAACACGTTTTAACTCGAAAAGCTTTGGTGTTGCGTGTATGTCTAAGTGTGTAGCTTCAGAAGAGAATGCACAGGAGAGTTTTCTCTCGAAAGAATATGTCAGAACACCATGTTACAAGGAAATACAGTGTTGCAGAGTAAAGACAAATATGTACGTATTAGAAATACTTAAACTTTACAAGAAGAAATAACTCATCGCAAAAAATTATCTTGTATTTCCTAAACAACACGTTGTAACTCTAAAAGATGTGGAGTTGCGTGTATGTCTAAGCGTGAAGCCTCAAAAGAGAACGCACAGGAGAGTTTTCACTTGAAAGAATATGTAAGAATACCACATTATAACATATATATACAAGGAAATACAGTATTGCAGATTAAAGACAAATACGTACATATTGGAAATACTTAAACTTTACGAGAATAAATAACGCATCGTGCAAAATTATCTTGTTTTTCCTAAATAACACATTGTAATTTGAAAAGATTTGGTGTTGCATGTATGCCTAAGCTTCTAGGCTCAAAAGAGAATGCACAGGAGAGTTTTCTTTTGAAAAAACATGTCAGAATACCCCGTTTTAAGGAAATTACGCATCGTGCGAAATTATCTTGTTTTTCCTAAATAACACGTTATAACTTGAAAAGCTTTGGTGTTGCGTGTATGTCTAAGCATGTAGCCTCAAAAGAGAACGCACAGGAGAGTTTACTCGCGAAAGAATATGTAAGAATACCACGTTATAAGCAAATACAGTGTTGCAGAGTAAAGACAAATACATACGTATTAGAAATACTTAAACTTTACGAGAATAAATAACGCATCTTACAAAATTATCTTGTTTTTCCTAAACAACACGTTGTAACTCGAAAAGATTTTATGTTGCGTGTATGTCTAAATGTGTAGCCTCAAAAGAGAACCCACAGGAGAATTTTCTCTCGAAAAAATATGTCAGAATACCACTTTTTAAGGAAATAGCGCATCATGCGAAATTATCTTGTATTTCCTAAACAACAAGTTTTAACTCGAAAAGCTTTGGTGTTGTGTGTATGTCTAAGCGTGTAGCTTCAAAAGAGAATGCACAGGAGAGTTTTCTCTCGAAAGAATATGTAAGAATTCCACGTTATAACGGAATACAGTGTTGCAGAGTAAAGACAAATATGAACGTATTAGAAATACTTAAACTTTACGAGAAGAAATAACGCATCATGCAAAATTATCTTGTTTTTCCTATACAACACGTCGTAATTCGAAAAGATTTGGTGTCGCGTGTATGACTAAGCGTGTAGGCTCAAAAGAGAACGCTCAGGAGAGTTTTCTCTAGAAAAAATATGTCAGAATACCACGTTTTAAGGAAATCCAGCATTGTGTGATATTATCGTGTTTTTCCTAAACAATATGTTTTAACTCGAAAAGCTTTGGTGTTGCTTGTATGTCTAAATGTGTAGCCTCAGAAGAGAACGCACAGTAGAGTTTTCCTTCGAAAGAATATGTCAGAACACCACGTTACAAGGAAATATAGTGTTGCAGAGTAATGACAAATACGTACGTATTAGAAATACTTAAACTTTATGAGAAGAAATAATGCTCTGTATAATATTATCTTGTATTTCCGAACAACAAGTTGAAATTCGAAAAGATTTGGTGTTGCGTGTATGTCTAATCTTGTAGCCGCAAAAGAGAATGCACAGGAGAGTTTTCTCTCGAAAAAATATGTCAGAATACCACGTTTTAAGGAAATCCCGCGAAATTATCTTGTTTTTCCTAAACAACACGTTGTAACTCGAAAAGTTATGGTGTTGCGTGTATGTCTAAGGGTGCAGCCCCAAAAGAGAACGACAGGAGAGTTTTTTATCGAAAGAATATATAAGAATACCACGTTAAAAGGAAATAGAGTGTTGCAGAGTAAAGACAAATACGAACGTATTAGAAATACTTAAACTTTACGAGAAGAAATAACTCATCGTACAAAATTATCGTGTATTTCCTAAACACGTTGTACCTTGAAAAGATTTGGAGATGCGTGTATGTCTAAGCGTGTAGCCTCAAAAGAGAACGCACAAGAGAGTTTTCACTCGAAAGAATATGTAAGAATACCACGTTATAAGGAAATACAGTGTTGCAGATTAAAGACAAATACGCATGTATTAGAAATACTTAAAATTACGAGAAGAAAAAACGCATCATAAAATATTATCTTGTATTTCCTAAACAACACGTTGTAACCTGAAAAGATTTGGTGTTGCTTGCAAGTCTATATGTGTAGCCTGAAAAGAGAACCCACAGGAGAATTTTCTCTCGAAAAAATATGTCAGAATACCAAGTTTTAAGGAAATCCCGCATCGTACGAAATTATCTTTTTTTTTTCCCTAAGAACACATTGTAACTCGAAAAGCTTTGGTGAGGCCTGTATGTCTAAGCGTGTAGCCTCAAAAGAGAATGCACAGGAGAGTTTTCTCTTGAAAGAATATGTAAGAATACCACGTTACAAGGAAATACATTGTTGCAGTGTAAAGACAAATATGTACGTATTAGAAATACTTAAACATTACGAGAAGAAATAAAGCATCGTAAAAAATTATCTTGTATTTCCTAAATAACACGTTGTAACTCGAAAAGATTTGGTGTTGTGTGTATGTCTAAAAAATATGTCAGAATACCATGTTTTAAGGAAATCCTGCATTGTGCGAAATTATCTTGTTTTTCCTAACAACACGTTGTAACTCGAAAAGCTTTGGTGTTGCGTGTATGTCTAAACGTGTAGCCTCCAAAGAGAACCCACAGGAGATTATTCTCTCGACAAAATATATCAGAATACCACGTTTTAAGGAAATACCGCATCATGCGAAATTATCTTGTTTTTCATAAAGAACACGTTGTAACTCGAAAAGATTTTGTGTTGCGTGTATGTCTAAGCTTGTAGCCTCAAAAGAGAACACACAGGAGAGTTTTCTCTCCAAAAAATATGTCAGAATACCACGTTTTTAGGAAATCCCGCATCGAGCGAAATTATCTTGTTTTTCTTAAACAACACGTTGTAACTCGAAAAGCTTTGGTGTTGCGTGAATATCTAAGTGTGTAGCCTCAAAAGAGAACGCACAGGTGAGTTTTCTCTCGAAAGAATATGTAAGAATACCAAGTTATAAGGAAATACAGGGTTGCAGATTAAAGACAAATACGTACATATTGGAAATCCTTAAACATTACAAGAAGAAATAACGCATCGTGCAAAATTATCTTGTTTTACCTAAACAACACGTTGTAACTCAAAAAGATTTTGTGTTACATGTATGTCTAAGCTTGTAGCCTCAAAAGAGAATGCACAGGAGAGTTTTCTCTCGAAAAATATGTCAGAATACCACTTTTTAAGGAAATCTTGCATCGTGCGAAATTATCTTGTTTTTCCTAAACAACATGTTTTAACTCAAAAAGCTTTGGTGTTGCGTGTCTGTCTAAGTGTGTAGCCTCAATAGAGAATGCACATGAGAGTTTTCTCTCAAAAGAGTATGTAAGAATACCACGTTACAAGGAAATACAATTTTGCAGAGTAAAGACAAATACGTACATATTAGAAATACTTAAACTTTATGAGAAGAAATAACGCATCTTACAAAATTATCTTGTATTTCTTAAACAACACGTTGTAACTCGAAAAGATTTGGTGTTGCGTGTATGACTAAGCGTTTAGCCTCAAAAGAGAATGCACAGGAGAGTTTTCTCTCGAAAGAATATTTAAGAATACCACGTAATAAGGGAATACAGTGTTGCAGAGTAAAGACACATACGTACGTATTAGAAATACTTAAACTTTATGAGAAGAAATAACGCATCGTAAATAATTATCTTGTATTTCCTAAACAACACGTTGTAACTCGAAAAGATTTGGTGTTGTGTGTATGTCTAAATGTGTACCCTCAAAAGAAAACGGACAGGAGAGTTTTTCTCGAAAAAATATGTCAGAATACCACGTTTCAAGGATATCCTGCATCGTGCGAAATTATCTTGTTTTTCCTAAAGAACACGTTGCAACTTGAAAAGCTTTGGTGTAGCTTGTATGTCTCAGTGTGTAGCCTCAAAAGAGAACACACAGGAGAGTTTTCTCTCGAAAAAATATGTCAGAATACCACGTTTTAAGTAAATCCTGCATCGTGTGAAATTATCATTTTTTCTAAACAACTTGTTTTAACTCGAAAATCTTTGGTGTTGCGTTTTTGTCTAGGCGTGCAGCCTCAAAAGAGAACGCACAGGACAGTTTTCTCTCAAAAGAATATGTAAGAAGACCATGTTATAAGGAAATACAGTGTTGCAGATTAAAGACAAATATGTACATATTGGAAATACTTAAACTTCACGAGAAGAAATAGTGCATCGTTCAAAATTAACTTGTTTTTCCTAATTAACACGTTGTAACTCGAAAAGATTTTTTGTTACGTGTATGTCTAAGCTTGTAGCCTCAAAAGAGAACGCACAGGAGAGTTTTCTCTCGAAAAAATATGTCAGAATACCACGTTTTAAGGAAATCCCGCATCGTGCGAAATTATCTTGTTTTTCCTAAACAACACGTTGTAACTCGAAAAGCTTTAGTGTAGCTTGTAGGTCTCAGCGTGTAGCCTCAAAAGAGAATGCACAGGAGAGTTTTCTCTCGAAAGAATATGTAAGAATACCACGTTATAAGGAAATTCAGTGTTGCAGAGTAAAGACAAAACGTACGTATTAGAAATACTTAAACTTTACTAGAAGAAATAATACATCGTAAAAAATTATCTTGTATTTCCTAAACAACACGTTGTAACTTGAAAAGATTTGGTGTTGTGTGTATGTCTAAATGTGCAGCCTCAAAAGAGAACCCAAAGGAGAATTGTCTCTCGAAAAAATATGTCAGAATACCACGTTTTAAGGAAATGGTGCATCGTGCGAAATTATCTTGTTTTTCCTAAACAACATGTAGTAACTCGAAAAGCTTTGGTGTTGTGTGCATGTGTAAGCGTGTAGCCTCAAAAGAGAAGGCACTGGAGAGTTTTCTCTCGAAAAAATATGTCAGAATACCACGTGTCTCTTCCCCCCCCCCGCAACTAAGCTGGCTGGCAAGCGCCCAACTCTTCCGATAGCTACCTCCGGCCTTTGTTCCCATGAACAATAAGGCTCCGCACCTCGGCTATCGACACCGCCCCCAAGCTGGTGTTTACCTGAGCCGCCAGGCTGAAGGCAGATGACCCGCTGAGACTTGGAGCCAGAGAATTCATAGGACCGCCTTTGAAGCCACCGACTTCTGGGGGGTTGGTCGATCCCCCAAATGACTATATAACCTGTCTTAAATTTATTAAAACCAGTCTTGACCGGAATCCCTGCCTTGACTCAAATCTCTTTTGTCTCCCCTGTCCCTGTTACCCCAAAATTCTCTCAACAGGTAACCCGGTTTACATGTGGCTGCTGGCAGCTACATAATTGGCGCCCAACGTGGGGCGACCTGGTACGGGAGAATTTCCTGAGGTAACCCTATCCAGTGAAGCTTCGCAAGAAAGGTGATAAGAAATGGTATCCGCACGGTAAGCAACATAGAGGTCAAAACTAGCGCTAGTGAATTCGTGTCTATTGTTGTGAGTACAGAAGAGATACGGTTTTTCAAGCAAACTGTGTAAGCCCGGCACAGTGGCCGCTTGGGTTGAAAAGATAGAGAAAATGGGACAGGAAAGTTCGCGCGAGATTTGCGCACGCAACATTCAAGAGTTGCTTCAGGCAAAAGGGATAGGGTTTGAAGAGGAAAGATTAGAAGATTTCTTGGACCAGATATATTCCTGTTGTCCTTGGTTCCAAGAAAAACGAACGTTAAATGAGAAAACTTGGCTGAGAATTGGTAATTCGCTAAAAGCAGCCAAGGCAGACAATATCACTCTCTGCCTCTAGACTCTGATTAAAGACATCATTGATGAAGGAAGTTTAGAAGAATTAGGTATTATTCAAGAAAGTGAGGATTTTCAAGTAAAAGGCCTTGTAGAGAGGATCCCTGTAATAGAAGATTCTCCAAAACCTAAGTCTCGTAAACACAGAGACAGTTCTGATGAGTCTATTGTAAGAAAAAAATAGCTCATCCCGAGAAAGGAGCGATTGAAGTTCATGGGGAAAATTGGCCCCCCGTAGCGCCATCTGCTCCGCCTGTGACCTTGATGGCAGAGGCCGAGATCCAGAAGGACATGCAATTACAAAAGTTAGAGTTTGAAATTAAATTGCAGAAATTGACTAATGAGTTACAGGAGCTAAAAAGGGTCTCTAATACTAGAGAGAACAATAACTCGGAGACCCGCCAGTCGCCATTAGAAAGAGTTATAAACCAGGCCCGCGGGGAGGGGCAGGATACGTCAGAAATCTTAGCTTTTCCAGTCCTTGAGATAGAAGACCAGGACAATGTGATTAGACAGTATCAGACCTTGGAATTTAAGGTGATAAAAGAATTAAAGCTAGCCGTAGCCCAGTACAGCCTGACAGCTCCCTTTACACAGGCGTTGTTAGATACTGTGATAGAGTAGAATTTAACTCCACAGGATTGGAAAACGCTGTGTAAAGCTACGTTGTCGGGGGGAGATTTCTTGCTTTGGAGTTCTGAATGGCGTGAGGCTAGCAAAAGAACCGCCGCTAACACTCAAGCAGGCCATCCAGAATGGAATGCGGAGATGTTATTGGGGGAAGGCCTATATGAAGGAAATAATAACCAGATTAGGTTTCCCATCGCAGTGTATGCGCAGATTGCGGTGGCCGCCCACCGTACATGGAATCTGTTACCAGCTAAGGGAGATATTAGTAGAAATCTAACAGCTGTGAAACAGGCTCCCGATGAACTCTTTCAGGATTTCGTAGACAGATTGCTAAAAACGGCTAATAGAATTTTTGGAAACTCTCAGGCAGAGAACCCACTGGTTACTCAACTAGCTTATGAGAATGCTAATGCGGCCTGCCGGGAGGCCATTAGACCCCAGAGGGAAAAGACGGACCTAGCTGGTTACATCCGTCTTTGTTCTGAAATCGGCCCCTCCTATAATCAGGGTTTAGCTATGGCGGCGGCGCTGCAGGGAACTACAATCCAGGGAATCCTTTCACAGAGACGAGGGAACAGAAGATGCTTTAAATGTGGTAGTCTGGGTCATTTTAAAAGTGATTGTCCTGATAATAAGCCCAGTATAAACGGACAATCAGGTGGTCCACCAGGAACATGCCATAAGTGTAGAAAAGGAAATCAATGGGTTAAGGGAGGCAAGTCAAAAAATAACTTCCAAGGTAGACCCATGTCGGGAAACGGGGGGAGGGGCCAGCCCCAGCCCCCGATGCATCAGACTGTCTGTGGGGCACAGCTGCTGCTGAGCCAAGGAAATCCATCTTTGACCTCGCCAGAGCTACACCAGGAAGTGCAGGACTGGACCTCTATTGCGTGTGCCATGCTGTACTAACGCCAGAGATGGGAGTTCAGGTTTTGCCCACGGGAGTCTTCGGACCATTACCCGAAGGCACTTGGAGATTGCTGTTAGGACGAAGCAGTTCTACTGTAAAGGGACTGCAGATTTATCCAGGAGTCATAGACAGTGACTATGAGGGAGAAATTAAAATTATGGCTGCTTCCCCTCATGGTGTCATAACTATACCAGCTAATCAAAGAATTGCCCAGCTAGTCTTGGTTCCTTTACATCCACTGCCTTCCAAATTCATTAAAGATAAAAGAGGGGAGGAGGGCTTTGGCTCCTCCGGAGTGTTCTGGGTTCAGTCTATTACTAATAAAAGACCTAACCTTAAATTGACTATTGAAAGAAAGAGTTTTGAAGGATTGATAGATACGGGAGCTGTTGTTACAATTATTAAGGGACAGGACTGGCCGTGTAACTGGCCATTGACAGAGACCCTAACGCATCTGCAGGATATTGGTTACACAAACAACCCCAAACAGAGCGCTAGACTTTTAACTTGGAAAGATGCAGATGGAAATTCAGGACAAATTCGGCCTTTTGTGATGCAGAATTTGCCTACTACCCTCTGGGGTAGAGACCTTCTATCTCAGATGAATTTAATTTTGTGTAATCCTAATGAAATTGCCCCTAAGCAAAAGACAGTGTCGGAGGAATCCGTACCTACTCAGGGGCTTGGAAATGAAGGACAAGGCACTAGAAGGTTTAAAAACCCCCAGGCAAACCCTAACTCTAGAAGTCTGGGGCATTTTCGGTAATGGCCACTATCTTGCCTGCACCCCACGCCGATAAAATTCAATGGCTTAGCGACAATCCAGTGTGGGTTGATCAGTGGCCTTTAGCTAAGGAGAAATTGGAGGCCGCCTCTCTGCTGGTGCAAGAACAGTTAGAGGTGGGACATTTAATAGAGTCATTATCTCCATGGAACACGCCAATATTCGTAATTAAAAAGAAGTCCGGCAAATGGAGATTGTTACAGGATTTAAGAAAGGTAAATGAAACAATGTTGCCCATGGGAACCTTACAAGCGGGTCTTCCATCCCCCGCGGCTATCCCAAAAGGGTTTCATAAAATAGTCATAGATTTAAAAGATTGTTTCTTTACCATTCCTTTGCACCCTGAAGATTGCAAAAGGTTCGCTTTCAGTGTTCCTTCTATTAACTTTACAGAGACTATGCACAGGTATGAGTGGACAGTGCTTCCCCAGGGTATGGCAAACAGCCCGGCCTTGTGCCAGAAATTCGTAGCTCAGGCCATTCAACCTGTGAGACAGAAATGGCCAGATATTTACTTTATCCATTTCACAGATGATTTTCTAATTACAGGAAAAAACCCTCAGACCTTGCTTTTATGCTTTAGAGATTTGCAGCAAGCCTTGGTCGCTAAAGGGCTACAGATAGCTCCAGAAAAGGTTCAGATCCAGGAGCCATATAATTATCTGGGTTTTAAACTTACAGACCAGTCAATTTTTTCCCAGAAGATAATTATCCGCAGGGACAATTTGAAAACTTTAAATGATTTTCAGAAGTTATTGGGTGACATTAATTGGCTTCGGCCATATTTAAAACTTACAACAGGAGAATTGCAACCTTTATTTGATATTCTTAAAGGGGATGCTGATCCGACATCCCCTAGGGTATTAACTTCAGAAGGACTTTTGGCTTTACAGACAGTGGAAAAAGCTATTGAAAATCAATTTGTTACCTATATAGATTATTCCTTACCTCTGCATCTGCTAATTTTTAATACTACTCATTCGCCTACAGGATTGTTATGGCAAAAGGCTCCTCTGATGTGGATTCATTTGAGGGTGTCTTCTAGGCGTAATATTTTGCCATATTTTGAGGCAGTGGCCCAAGTAATTATGCTTGGCAGAAAGCAGGCGCTGACTTATTTTGGTAAGGAGCCGGACTTTATTATACAACCTTACAGTGTAAATCAGGATGAATGGCTAAAACAGCATAACACAGATTGGCTGCTGGCTCAGATTGGTTTTAAAGGGTGTATAGACAATCATTATCCTCAAGACAAGTTAATAAAGCTTTTAAATACACATGAGGTTGTATTCCCTAAAATGACATCTCTACAGCCGCTGCAGAATGCACTCCTAGTTTTCACAGATGGTTCGTCAAAAGGAAAAGCCGGATATAGTGTTAACAATCAACAGGTGGTCGTAGAAACGCCTGGGTTATCTGCTCAGTTATCAGAGCTTACAGCAGTGCTGTGTGTTTTTCAAACTGTAAATAGTACGTTTAATCTCTTTACTGACAGTGCTTATGTTACATTTTCTATACCGCAATTAGAAACCTGTGGCACGTTTAATTTTAATACACCAGCTGGATCCTTGTTTTCACAATTGCAAGGTATCATTCTTGCTAGAAAAAATCCTTTTTATATAGGACATATTAGATCTCACTCGGGTCTCCCTGGACCTCTGGCTCAGGGCAATGAGTGCATTGACAAGGCGCTAATTGGTCAAGCCTTGGCACTCACACCCATAGAATTGGCAAAACGTGATCATGATAAATTTCATCTTTCTAGTCATACGTTGAGGCTCCGTCATAAAATCACAAAGGAGCAAGCTAGAATGATCGTAAAGCAATGCCCTAATTGTCTCACTTTAGCACCAGTGCCCCATTTAGGGGTTAACCCACGTGGCCTTGTGCCCAATCATATTTGACAAATGGATGTAACTCACTATGCGGAATTTGAGAAATTAAAATTTATACATGTTTACATTGATACGTGCTCAGGACTTATCTTTGCTTCCCTACATACGGGAGAAGCCTCTAGAAATGTAATTGATCATTGTTTACTAGCCTTTAATACCATGGGGGTACCTAAGGTCATTAAGACAGACAATGGACCAGCCTACACTGGTAAGAACTTTATCTCATTTTGTAAGGAATTTAATATAAAACTTAAAACTAGAATTCCTTATAATCCAATGGGGCAAGGAATAGTGGAGCGTGCCCATCGCACATTTAAAAATTGGCTTATTAAAACTAAGAAGGGAAATTTATATCCTCCTCGGTCCCCAAAGTCACATCTTGCCTTTGTATTATTCGTTTTAAATTTTCTCCAAACGGATGCTAAAGGCCAGTCTGCCGCTGACAGACATTGGCATCCAGCTACTTCCAATTCCTACGCCATGGTTAAGTGGCGGGATCCTTTAAATAATTCATGGAAAGGCCCAGACCCCGTTTTAATATGGGGAAGAGGTGCGGTTTGAGTTTTCTCACAGGAACAAGATGGAGCGCGTTGGTTGCCAGAGAGATTGGTAAGACAAGTGGATTCCACCCCCAAAACGGTTGGTAAGTATAATTAGGTCAGAAGGCTGTTTTTCAAGCCGCCCCCCATTCACTTGGGGAGATATAGTTCCTTTGCCTCCCATATACTTGGGGAGATATAGTTCCTTTGTGTTCTTGCAAATTAAGTTGCAAGCCAGGCCTCTTGCCTGAGGCCACTGAATTTCAATTAAACAAAAACCGGTTTGAGCTCCCAAGACTAACCAGACAGGTTCTCTTAATCTCCTTTTATATTTCAAGCAGATAACACTCAGAAGATGAAATTCCTTCAGCTATGGCCCTAGGTTGAGGATGGGTAGCCTTTTCAGCCAGCTAGCGTTTAGCCGCAGAGAATTTACTCTGCCAGTGGAATTCCTCGGAGATGAGGCTGCATGATACTCGGAATCATACGTGTTTGTTATTACAACAAACATGGGCATCAGTTGAGGTGCGAGGCGAGGCACTACAAGGGAAAGGGAAAAAATTCCTGGCTCCGAGTTTCCCTGAAAAGCACGCCCAGCTGCATGGGGGTTTGACATCGAAAGACTGTCCTGAAAAAAAAGGCGGTCTAACCCCCCCCCCCCCCGAAAAAGATGTCCGTAACGCTTAAGGGGGCTAGGGCCAATGCTTTCACTCACTGATGCATGCCCGTCATCCATTGGATGAACTTAATAATTTTCCACTGAGTTGTTTAAAATTAATAATTAAGGGAGAATTGTCTCCTCCCCCCCGCAACTAAGCTGGCTGGCAAGCGCCCAACTCTTCCGATAGCTACCTCCGGCCTTTGTTCCCGTGAACAATAAGGCTCCGCACCTCGGCTATCGACACCGTCCCCAAGCTGGTGTTTACCTGAGCCGCCAGGCTGAAGGCAGACAACCCGCTGAGACTTGGAGCCAGAGAATTCATAGGACCGCCTTTGAAGCCACCGACTTCTGGGGGGTTGGTCGATCCCCCAAATGACTATATAACCTGTCTTAAATTTATTAAAACCAGTCTTGACCGGAATCCCCGCCTTGACTCAAATCTCTTTTGTCTCCCCTGTCCCTGTTACCCCAAAATTCTCTCAACAGGTAACCCGGTTTAAGAGAAGGCACTGGAGAGTTTTCTCTCGAAAAAATATGTCAGAATACCACGTTTTAAGAAAATCCCGAATCATGCGAAATTATCTTTTTTTCTCCTAAACAACTTGTTGTAACTCGAAAAGCTTCGGTGTTGCGTTTTTGTCTAATGGTGCAGCCTCAAAATAGAATGCACAGGAGAGTTTTCTCTCGAAAGAATATGTAAGAATATCACGTTACAAGGAAATACAGTGTTGCAGAGTAAAGGCATATACGCACGTATTGGAAATACTTAAACTTTACGAGAAGAAATAACGCATTGTGCAAAATTATCTTGTTTTTCCTAAACAACACGTTGTAACTCGAAAGGATTTGGTGTTGCGTGTATGTCTAAGCTTGTAGCCTCAAAAGAGAATGCACAGGAGAGTTTTCTCTCGAAAAAATTTGTCAGAATACCACGTTTTAAGGAAATCCTGCATCCTGCGAAATTACCATGTTTTCCTAAACAAGACGTTGTAACTCGAAAAGATTTGGTGTAGCTTGTATGTCTCAGCGTGTAGCCTCAAAAGAGAAAACACAGGAGAGTTTTCTGTCGAAAAAATATGTCAGAATACCACGTTTTAAGGAAATTCTGCATCGTGTGAAATTATCTTTTTTTCCCTAAACAACATGTTTTAACTCGAAAAGCTTTGGTGTTGCGTGTATGTCTAAGTGTGTAGCCTCAAAAGAAAATGCACAGGAGAGTTTTCTCTCGCAAGAAATTGTAAGAATACCACGTTACAAGGAAATACAGTTTTGCAGATTAAAGCAAATACGTACCTATTAGAATACTTAAACTTTTCAAGAAGAAATAACGCATTGTACAAAATTATCTAGTATTTCATAAGCAACACGTTGTAACCCGAAAAGATTTGGTATGGCATGTATATCTAAGCGTGTAGCCTCAAAAGAGAACGCACAGGAGAGTTTTCTCTCGAAAAAATATGTCAGAATACCACGTTTTAAGAAAATCCCGTATCATGCGAAATTATCTTGTTTTTCCTAAACAACTTGTTGTAACTCTAAAAGCTTTGGTGTTGCGTTTTTGTCTAAGCGTGCAGCCTCAAAAGAACGCACAGGAGAGATTTCTCTCTAAAGAATATGTAAGAATACCATGTTATAAGAAAATATAGTGTTGCTGAGTAAAGACAAATACGTACGTATTGGAAATACTTAAACTTTACGAGAAGAAATAACGCATCGTGCAAAATTATCTTGTTTTTCCTAAACAACACGTTGTAACTCGAAAGATTTGGTGTTGCGTGTATGTCTAAATGTGTAGACTCAAAAGAGAATGCACAGGAGAGTTTTCTCTCCAAAAAATATGTCAGAATACCACGTTTTAAGGAAATCCTGCATCGTGCGAAATTATGTTGTTTTTCCTAAACAACATGTTTTAACTCGAAAAGCTTTGGTGTTGCGTGTATGTCTAAGTGTGTAGCCTCAAAAGAGAAGGCACAGGAGAGTTTTCTCTCGCAAGAATATGTACAAATACCACGTTACAAGGAAAAACAGTTTTGCAGAGTAAAGACAAATACGTACATATTAGAAATACTTAAACTTATGAGAAGAAATAACGCATCGTACAAAATTATCTAGTATTTCCTAAACAACACGTTGTAACTCGAAAAGATTTGGTGTGGCGTGTATGTCTAAGCGTGTAGCCTCAAAAGAGTATGCACAGGAGAGTTTTGTCTCGCAAGAATATGTAAGAATACCACGTTACAAGGAAATACAGTGTTGTAGAGCAAAGACAAATAAATACGTATTAGAAATACTTAAACTTTACGAGAAGAAATAACGCATCATACAAAATTAACTTGTATTTCCTAAACAACACGTTGTAACTCGAAAGGATTTAGTGTTGCGTGTATGCCTACATGTGTAACCTCAAACGAGAATCCACAGGAGAATTTTCTCTCGAAAAAAATATGTCAGAATACCACGTTTTAAGGAAATCCTGCATCATGCAAAATAATCTTGTTTTTCTTAAACAACATGTTGTAACTCGAAATGCTTTGGTGTTGCTTGTATGTTTCAGTGTGTAGCCTTAAAAGAGAACGCACAGGAGAGATTTCTGTCAGAAAAATATGTCAGAATACCACGTTTTAAGGAAATCCAGCATCATGTGAAATTATCTTATTTTCCCTAAACAACATGTTTTACCTCGAAAAGCTTTGGTGTTGTGTGTACGTCTAAGTGTGTAGCCTCAAAAGAGAATGCACAGGAAAGTTTTCTCTCCAAAAAATATGTAAGAATACCATATTTTTAGGAAATCCCGCATCGTGTGAAATTATCTTGTTTTTCTTAAACAACAAGGTGTAACTCTAATAGCTTTGGTGTAGCTTGTATGTCTCAGCGTGTAGCCTCAAAAGAGAACACAGAGGAGAGTTTTCTCTTGAAAAAATATGTCAGAATACCACGTTTTAAGGAAATCCTGCATCGTGCGAAATTATCATTTTTTTCTAAACAACATGTTTTAACTCGAAAAGCTTTGGTGTTGCGTTTTTGTCTAAGCGTGCAGCCTCAAAAGAGAACGCACAGGACAGTTTTCTCTCAAAAGAATATGTAAGAATACCGTGTTATAAGGAAATACTGTGTTGCAGATTAAAGACAAATACGTACATATTGGAAATACTTAAACTTTACGAGAAGAAATAATGCATCGGACAATATTATCTTGGATTTCCTAAACTACACGTTGTAACTCGAAAAGATTTTTTGTGGCTTGTATGTCTAAGCTGTTAGCCTTCAAAAGAGAACACACAGGAGAGTTTTCTGTCGAAAAAAAAAGTCAGAATACCACGTTTTATGGAAATCCTGCATCGTGAGAAATTAACTTGTTATTCCTAAACAACACATTGTAACTCGAAAAGCTTTGGTGTTGCTTGTATGTCTCAGCGTGTAGCCTCAAAAGAGAACGCACAGGAGAGTTTTGTCATGAAAAAATATGTCAGAATACAACGTTTTAAGGAAATACAGTGTTGCAGAGTAAAGAAAAATACGTACATATTGGAAATACTTAAACTTTACGAGAAAAAATAACGCATCGTGCAAAATTATCTTGTTTTTTCGAAACAACATGTTTTAACTCAAAAAGCTTTGGTGTTGCGTGTATGTCTAAGTGTGTAGCCTCTAAAGAGAACACACCGGAGAGTATTCTTTCGAAAGAAAATGTAAGAATACCACGTTATAAGGAAATACAGTGTTGCAGAGTAAAGACAAATATGTACTTATTAGAAATACTTAAACTTTATGAGAAGAAATAACGCATCGTACAAAATTATCTTGTATTTCCTAAACAACACGATGTTACTCGAAATGATGTGGTGTTGCGTGTATGTCTAAATGTGTAGCCTCAAAAGAGAACCCACAGGAGAATTTTCTCTCGAAAAAACATGTCTGAATACCACGTTTTAAGGAAATCCTGCATCGTGCGAAATTATCTTGTTATTCCTAAACAACACATTGTAACTCGAAAAGCTTTGGTGTTGCTTGTATGTCTCAGCGTGTAGCCTCAAAAGAGAATGCACAGGAGAGTTTTCTCACGAAAAAATATGTCAGAATACAATATTTTAAGGAAATACAGTGTTGCAGAGTAAAGACAAACACGTACATATTTGAAATACATAAATTTTATGAGAAAAAATAACGCATCGTGCAAAATTATCTTGTTTTTTCTAAACAACATGTTTTAACTCGAAAAGCTTTGGTGTCGCGTGTATGTCTAAGCGTGTAGCCTCAAAAGAGAACGCACCGGAGAGTATTCTCTCGAAAGAAAATGTAAGAATACATTATACGTTATAAGATAATACAGTGTTGCAGAGTAAAGACAAATATGTACTTACTAGAAATACTTAAACTTTATGAGAAGAAATAACGCATCATTCAAAATTATCTTTTATTTCCTAAACAACACGTTGTAACTCGAAAATATTTGGTGTTGCGCGTATGTCTAAACGTGTAGCCTCAAAGGAGAATCCACAGGAGAATTTCCTCTCGAAAAAATATGTCTGAATACCACGTTTTAAGGAAATCCTGCATCGTGCGAAATTATCTTGTTATTCCTAAACAACACGTTGTAACTCGAAAAGCGTTGGTGTTGCTTGTATGTCTCAGCGTGTAGCCTCATAAGAGAACGCACAGGAGAGGTTTCCTCTCGAAAAAATATGGCAGAATACCACGTTTTAAGAAAATCCAGTATCTTGCGAAATTATCTTGTTTTTCCTAAACAACATGTTGTAACTCGATAAGGTTTGGTGTTGCTTGTATGTCTCAGCGTGTAGCCTCAAAAGAGAACGCACAGGAGAGTTTTCTCTCGAAAGAATATATAAGAATACCATGTTATAAGGAAATACAGTGTTGCAGAATAAAGACAAATACGTACGTAAAGGAAATACTTAAACTTTACGAGAAGAAATAACGCATCATACAAAATTATCTTGTATTTCCTAAACAACATGTTGTATCTCGAAAAGATTTGGTGTTGCATGTATGTCTAAGCATGTAGCTTCAAAAGAGAACGCATAGGAGAGTTTTCTCTCGAAAAAATATGTCAGAATACCACGTTTTAAGGAAATCCCTCATCGTGCGAAATTATCTTTTTTTTTTTTTCCTAAACAACAGGATGTAACTCGTAAAGCTTTGGTGTTGCGTGTATGTCTAAGCGTGTAGCCTCAAAAGAGAACGCACCGGAGAGTATTCTCTTGAAAGAAAATGTAAGAATACATTATACGTTATAAGATAATACAGTGTTGCAGAGTAAAGACAAATATGTACTTACTAGAAATACTTAAACTTTATGAGAAGAAATAACGCATCATTCAAAATTATCTTTTATTTCCTAAACAACACGTTGTAACTCGAAAATATTTGGTGTTGCGCGTATGTCTAAACGTGTAGCCTCAAAGGAGAATCCACAGGAGAATTTCCTCTCGAAAAAATATGTCTGAATACCACGTTTTAAGGAAATCCTGCATCGTGCGAAATTATCTTGTTATTCCTAAACAACACGTTGTAACTCGAAAAGCGTTGGTGTTGCTTGTATGTCTCAGCGTGTAGCCTCATAAGAGAACGCACAGGAGAGGTTTCCTCTCGAAAAAATATGGCAGAATACCACGTTTTAAGAAAATCCAGTATCTTGCGAAATTATCTTGTTTTTCCTAAACAACATGTTGTAACTCGATAAGGTTTGGTGTTGCTTGTATGTCTCAGCGTGTAGCCTCAAAAGAGAACGCACAGGAGAGTTTTCTCTCGAAAGAATATATAAGAATACCATGTTATAAGGAAATACAGTGTTGCAGAATAAAGACAAATACGTACGTAAAGGAAATACTTAAACTTTACGAGAAGAAATAACGCATCATACAAAATTATCTTGTATTTCCTAAACAACATGTTGTATCTCGAAAAGATTTGGTGTTGCATGTATGTCTAAGCATGTAGCTTCAAAAGAGAACACATAGGAGAGTTTTCTCTCGAAAAAATATGTCAGAATACCACGTTTTAAGGAAATCCCTCATCGTGCGAAATTATCTTTTTTTTTTTCCTAAACAACAGGATGTAACTCGTAAAGCTTTGGTGTTGCGTGTATGTCTAAGCGTGTAGCCTCAAAAGAGAACTCACAGGAGAGTTTTCTCTCGAAAGAATATGTAAGAATACCACATTACAAGGAAAAACAATTTTGCAGAATAAAGACAAATACGTACATATTAGAAATACTTAAACTTACGAGAAGAAATAACGCATCGTACAAAATTATCTAATATTTCCTAAACAACACGTTTTTAACTCGAAAAGATTTGGTGTGGCCTGTATGTCTAAGCGTGTAGCCTCAAAAGAGAACGCACAGGAGAGTTTTCTCTCGAAAGAATATGTAAGAATACCTCGTTACAAGGAAATACAGTGTTGTAAAGACAAATAAGTACGTATTAGAAATACTTAAACATAAAGAGAAGAAATAAAGCATCGTACAAAATTATCTTGTATTTCCTAAACAACACGTTGTAACTCGAAAAGATTTGGTGTTGTGTGTATGTCTAATCATGTAGCCTCAAAAGAGAATGCACAGTAGAGTTTTCTCTCGAAAAAATATGTCACAATACTAAGATTTAAGGAAATCCTGCATCTTGCGAAATTATCTTGTTTTTCTTAAACAAGACTTTGTAACTCGAAAAGCTTTGGTGTTGCATGTATGTCTAAGCGTGTATCCTCAAAAGAGAATGCACAGGAGAGTTTTCTCTCGAAAGAATATATAAGAATACCACGTTATAAGGAAATACAGTGTTGCAGATTAAAGACAAGTACATACATATTAAAAATACTTAAATTTTACGAGAAGAAATAACGCATTGTAAAAAATTATCTTGTATTTCCTAAACAACACGTTGTAACTCGAAAAGATTTGGTGTTGTGTTTATGTCTAAATGTGTATCCTCAAAGAAAACCCACAGGAGAGTATTCTCTCCAAAAAATATGTCAGAATACCACGTTTTAAGGAAATCCCGCATCAATTGAAATTATCTTGTTTTTCCTAAACAACTTGTTGTAACTCGAAAAGCTTTGGTGTTGCGTTTTTCTCTAACCGTGCAGCCTCAAAAGAGAACGCACAGGAGAGTTTTCTCTCCAAAGAATATGTAAGAATACCACGTTATAAGGAAATACAGTGTTGCAGAGTAAAGGCAAATACATACGTATTAGAAATACTTAAAATTTATGAGAAGAAATAACGCATCGTGCAAAATTATCTTGTATTTCCTAAACAACACGTTGTAACTCGAAAAGAATTGGTGTTGTGTGTATGTCTAAACGTGTAGCCTCAAAAGAGAACCCACAGGAGAATTTTCTCTCGAAAAATACGTCATAATACCACGTTTTAAGAAAATCCTGCATCGTGCGAAATTATCTTGTTTTGCCTATACAACAAGTTGGAACTCGAAAAACTTTCAGGTTGCATGTATGTCTAAGCGTGTAGCCGCAAAAGAGAATGCACAGGAGAGTTTTCTCTCGAAAAAATATGTAAGAATACCACGTTATAAGGAAAAACAGTGTTGCATAGTAAAGACAAATACGTACGTATTAGAAATACTTAAAATTTACGAGAAGAAATATCGCATCGTGCAAAATTATCTTGTATTTCCTAAACAACACATCGTAACTCGAAAAGATTTTGTGTCGCGTGTATGGTAAAGCATGTAGTCTCAAAAGATAATGCACAGGAGAATTTTCTCTCGAAAAAATATTTCAGAATACCACGTTTAAAGGAAATCCAGCATCGTGCGAAATTATCTTGTTTTTCCTAAACAACACGTTGTAACTCGAAAAGCTTTGGTGTTGCCTGTATGTCTCTGCGTGTAGCCTCAAAAGAGAACACACAGGAGAGTTTTCACTCGAAAGAATATGTAAAAATACCACATTATAAGTAAATACAGTGTTGCAGAGTAAAGACAGATACGTACATATTAGAAATACTTAACTTTACGAGAAGAAATATTGCCTCGTACAAAATTATCATGTATTTCCTAAACAACACTTTGTAACTCGAAAAGATTTGTTGTTGCATGAATGTCTAAACTTGTAGCCTCAAAAGAGAACCCACAGGAGAATTTTCTCTCGAAAAAATATGTCAGAATACCACGTTTTAAAGAAATCCTGCATCGTGCAAAATTATCTTGTTTTTTCCTAAACAACATGTTGTAATTCGAAAAGCTTTGGTGTTGCTTGTATGTCTCAGCGTGTAGCCTCAAAAGAGAACGCACAGGAGAGTTTTCTCTCGTAAAAATATGTCATAATACCACGTTTTAAGGAAATACTGCATCGTGGGAAATTATCTTTTTTTTCCTAAACAACATATTTTAACTCGAAAAGCTGTGGTGTTGGGTGTATGTCTAAGTGTGTTGCCTCAAAAGAGAATGCACAGGAGAGTTTTCTCTCGCAAGAATATGTAAGAATACCACGTTACAAGGAAATACAGTTTTGCAGAGTAAAGACAAATACGTACATATTAGAAATACTTAAACTTACGAGAAGAAATAACGCATCGTACAAAATTATCTAGCATTTCCTAAACAACACGTTGTAACTCGAAAAGATTTGGTTTGGCGTGTATGTCTAAGCGTGTAGCCTCAAAAGAGAATGCACAGGAGAGTTTTCTCTCGAAAAAATATGTAAGAATACCATGTTACTAGGAAATACAGTGTTGTAGATTAAAGACAAATAAGTACGTATTAGAAATACTTAAACATTAAGAGAAGAAATAAAGCATCGTACAAAATTATCTTGTATTTCCTAAACAACACGTTGAAACTTGAAAAGATTTGGTGTTTCATGTATGTCTAAGCATGTAGCCTCAAAAGACAATGCACAGGAGAGATTTCTCTCGAAAAAATATATCACAATAAGACGATTTAAGGAAATCCCGCATCATGCGAAATTATCTTGTTTTTCCTAAACAACACGTTGTAACTCGAAAAGCTTTGGTGGTGCCTGTATGTCTACACGTGTAGCCTCAAAAGAAAATGCACAGGAGAGTTTTCTCTCGAAAGAATATATAAGAATACCATGTTATAAGGAAATACAGTGTTGCAGAGTAAAGACAAAAACGTACTTAAAGGAAACACTTAAACTTTATGAGAAGAAATAATGCATCATACAAAATTATTTTTTATTTCCTAAACAACATGTTGTAACTCGAAAAGATTCGGTGTTGCATGTATGTCTAAGCATGTAGCCTCAAAAGAGAATGCACAGGAGAGTTTTCTCTCGAAAAAATATGTCAGAATACCACGTTTTAAGGAAATCCCGCATCTTGCGAAATTATCTTCTTTTTCCTAAATAACATGTTGTAACTCGAAAAGCTTTGGTGATTCGTGTATGTCTAAGCGTCTAGCCTCAAAAGAGAACGCACAGGAGAGTTTTCCCTTGAAAAAATATGTCACAATACAACGATTTAAGGTAATCCCGCATCGTGCGAAATTATCTTGTTTTTCTTAAACAACACATTGTAACTCGAAAAGCTTTGGTGTTGCGTGTATGTCTAAGCGTGTAGCCTCAAAGGAGAACGCACAGGAGAGTTTTCTCTCGAATGAATATATAAGAATACCATGTTATAAGGAAATAAAGTGTTGCAGAGTAAAGACAAATACGTACGTAAAGGAAATACTTAAACTTTACGAGAAGAAATAATGCATCATACAAAATTATCTTTTATTTCCTAAACAACATGTTGTAACTCGAAAAGATTTGGTATTGCATGTATGTCTAAGCATGTAGCCTCAAAAGAGAATGCACAGGAGAGTTTTCTCTCGAAAAAAATATGTCAGAATGCCATGTTTTAAGGAAATCCCGCATCGTGCGAAATTATCTTGTTTTTCCTAAACAACACATTGTAACTCGAAAAGCTTTGGTGGAGCTTGTATGTCTAAGCATGTAGACTCAAAAGAGAATGCACAGGAGAGTTTTCTCTCTAAAGAATATGAAAGAATACCACATTATAAGGAAATACAGTGTTGCAGAGTAAAGACAATTACGTACGTATTAGAAATACTTAAACTTTACGAGAAGAAATAACGCATCGTGCAAAATTATCTTGTTTTTCCTAAACAACACGTTGGAACTCGAAAAGATTTGGTTTTGCATGTATGACTAAGCGTGTAGCCTCAAAAGAGAACGCCCACGAGAATTTTCTCTCGAATGAATATGTCAGAATACCACGTTTTAAAGAAATCCCGCATCGTGAGAAATTATGTTGTTTTTCCTAAACAACACGTTGAAACTCGAAACGATTTGGTGTTGCGTGTATGTCTAAGTGTGTAGCCTCAAAAGAGAACGCACAGGAGAGTTTTCTATCCAAAAATTATGTCAGAATACCACGTTTTTAGGAAATCCCGCATCATGCGAAATTATCTTGTTTTTCCTAAACAACACGTTGTACCTCGAAAAGCTTTGGTGTTGTATGTATGTCTAAGCATGCAGCCTCAAAATGCACAGGAGAGTTTTCTCTTGAAAGAATATGTCAGAATACCACGTTATTTGGAAATACACTATTGCAGAGTAAAGACAACTACGTACGTATTGGAAATACTTAAACTTTAGGAGAAGAAATAATGCATCGTGCAAAATTATCTTGTTTTTCCTAAACAACACGTTGTAACTCGAAAAGATTTGGTGTAGATTGTATGTCTCAGCGTGTAGCCTCAAAAGAGAACACACAGGAGCGTTTTCTCTAAAAAAAAAAAAAATGTCTGAATACCACGTTTTAAGGAAATCCTGCATCGTGCGAAATTATCTTTTTTTTCCTAAATAACATGTTTTAACTCAAAAAGCTTTGGTGTTGCGTGTATGTCTAAGTGTGTAGCCTCAAAAGAGAATGCACAGGAGAGTTTTCTCTCACTAGAATATGTAAGAATACCACGTTACAAGGAAATACAGTTTTGCAGAGTAAAAACAAATATGTACATATTAGAAATACTTAAACTTATGAGAAGAAATAACGCATCGTACAAAATTATCTAGTATTTCCTAAACAACACGTTGTAACTCGAAAAGATTTGGTTTGGCGTGGATGTCTAAGCGTGTAGCCTCAAAAGAGAACACACAGGAGAGCTTTCTCTTGAACGAATATGTAAGAATACCACGTTACAAGGAAATACAGTTTTGTAAAGACAAATAAGTACGTATTAGAAACAGTTAAACATTAAGAGAAGAAATAAAGCATCATAAAAAATTATCTTGTATTTCCTAAACAACACGTTGTAACTCAAAAAGATTTGGTGTTGCGTGTATGTCTAAGCATGTAGCCTCAAAAGTGAACGCACAGAAGAGTGTTCTCTCGAAAAAAATATGTCACAATACCGCGATTTAAGGAAATACCGCATTGTGTGAAATTATCTTGTTTTTCTTAAACAACACGTTGTAACTCGAAAAGCTTTGGTGTTGCATGTATGTCTAAGCGTGTAGCCTCAAAAGAGAACGCACAGGAGAGTTTTCTCTCGAAAGAATATATGAGAATACCATGTTATAAGGAAATACAGTGTTGCAGAGTAAAGACAAATACGTACGTAAAGGAAATACTTAAACTTTACGAGAAGAAATAATGCATCATACAAAATTATCTTTTATTTCCTAAACAACATGTTGTAACTCGAAAAGATTTGGTGTTGCATGTATGTCTAAGCATGTAGCCTCAAAAGTGAATGCACAGGAGAGTTTTCTCTCGAAAAAATATGTCAGAATACCACGTTTTAAGGAAATCCCGCATCGTGCGAAATTATCTTGTTTTTCCTACACAACACATTGTAACTCGAAAAGCTTTGGTGGTGCTTGTATGTCTATGCATGTAGACTCAAAAGAGAATGCACAGGAGCGTTTTCTCTCGAAAGAATATGAAAGAATACCACATTATAAGGAAATACAGTGTTGCAGAGTAAAGACAAATACGTACGTATTAGAAATACTTAAACTTTACGAGAAGAAATAACGCATCGTGCAAAATTATCTTGTTTTTCCTAAACAACACTTTGTAATTCGAAAAGATTTGGTTTTGCGTGTATGACTAAGCGTGTAGCCTCAAAAGAGAATGCCCACGAGAATTTTCACTCGAATGAATATGTCAGAATACCACGTTTTAAGGAAATTCAGCATCGTGAGAAATTATCTTGTTTTTCCTAAAAAACACGTTGAAACTCGAAAAGATTTGGTGTTGCGTGTATGTCTAAGCATGTAGCCTCAAAAGAGAACGCACAGGAGAGTTTTCTATCCAAAAATTATGTCAGAATACCAAGTTTTTAGGAAATCCCGGATCGTGCGAAATTATCTTGTTTTTCCTAAACAACACGTTGTACCTCGAAAAGCTTTGGTGTTGCGTGTATGTCTAAGCATGCAGCCTCAAAAGATAATGCACAGGAGAGTTTTCTCTTGAAAGAATATGTAAGAATACCACGTTATAAGCAAATACACTGTTGCAGAATAAAGACAGATACGTACGTATTGGAAATACTTAAACTTTAGGAGAAGAAATAACGAATCGTGCAAAATTATCTTGTTTTTCCTAAACAACACGTTGTAACTCGAAAGGATTTGGTGTTGCATGAATATCTTAGCTTGTAGCCTCAAAAGAGAACTCACAGGAAAGTTTTCTCTCGAAAAATATGTCAGAATACCACGTTTTAAGGAAATCACTCATCGTGCGAAATTATCTTGTTTTTCGTAAACAACACGTATCTCGAAAGGCTTTGGTGTTGCGTGTATGTCTATGCGTGTATACTCAAAAGAGAACGCACTGGAGAGTTTTCTCTCGAAAGAATATGTAAGAATACTACGTTATAAGGAAATACAGTGTTCCAGAGTAAAGACAAATACGTATGTATTGGAAGTACTTAAACTTACGAGAAGAAATAAGGCATCGTGCAAAATTATCTTGTTTTTACTAAACAAAACGTTTTAACTCGAAAACATTTAGTGTTGCGTGTATGTCTCTAAACAACACGTTGTAACTCGAAAAGCTTTGGTGTAGCTTGGATGTCTCATTGTGTAGCCTCAAAATAGAACACACAGGAGAGTTTTCCCTCGAAAAAATATGTCTGAATACCACGTTTTAAGGAAATCCTGCATCGTGCGAAATTATCTTGTTTTTCCTTAACAACATGTTTTAACTCAAAAAGCTTTGGTGTTGCGTGTATGTCTAAGCATGTAGCCTCAAAAGAGAATGCACAGGAGAGTTTTCTCTCGAAAGAATATGTAAGAATACCACGTTACAAGGAAATACAGTGTTGCAGAGTAAAAACAAATACGTACATATTAGAAATACTTATACTTACGAGAAGAAATAACGCATCATACAAAATTATGTAGTATTTCCTAAACAACACATTGTAACTCGAAAAGATTTGGTGTGGCGTGGATGTCTAAGCGTGTAGCCTCAAAAGAGAATGCACAGGAGATTTTTCGCTCGAAAGAATATATAAAAATAAGACGTTACAAGGAAATACAGTGTTGTAAAGTGAAGGCAAATAAGTAAGTATTAGAAACACTTAAACATTAAGAGAAGAAATAAAGCATCGTACAAAATTATCTTGTATTTCCTAAACAACACGTTGTAACTCGAAAAGATTAAGTGTTGCGTGTATTTCTAAGCATGTAGCCTCAAAAGAGAACGCACAGAAGAGTTTTCTCTCGAAAAAATATGTCAGAATACCACGATTTAAGGAAATCCCGCATCATGTGAAATTATCTTGTTTTTCTTAAACAACACGTTGTAACTCGAAAAGCTTTGGTGATGCGTGTATGTCTAAGCGTGTAGCCTCAAAAGAGAACGGACAGGAGAGTTTTCTCTCAAAAGAATATATCAGAATACCATGTTATAAGGAAATACAGTGTTGCAGAGTAAAGACAAATACGTACGTAAAGGAAATACTTAAACTTCACGAGAAGAAATAACACATCATAAAAAATTATCTTGTATTTCCTAAACAACATGTTGTAACTCAAAAAGATTTGGTGTTGCATCTATGTCTAAGCATGTAGCCTCAAAAGAAATGCACAGGAGAGTTTTCTCTCAAAAAATATGTCAGAATACCACGTTTTAAGGAAATCCCGCATCTTGCGAAATTATCTTCTTTTTCCTAAACAACACGTTGTAACACGAAAAGCTTTGGTGTTGCGTTTATGTCTAAGCATCTAGCCTTAAAAGAGAATGGACAAGAGAGTTTTCTCTCTAAAATATATAAGAATACCACGTTATAAGGAAATACAGTGTTGCAGAGTAAAGACAAATACGTACTTATTAGAAATACTTAAACTTTACGAGAAGAAATAACGCATCATAAAAAATTATCTTGTATTTCCTAAACAACACGTTGTTACTCGAAAAGATTTGGTGTTGTGTGTATGTCTAAATGTGTAGCCTCAAAAGAGAATGCACAGGAGAATTTTCTCTCGAAAAAATATGTCAGAATACCACGTTTGAAGGAAATCCTGCATCGTGCGAAATTATCTTGTTTTTCCTAAACAACACGTTGTAATTCGAAAAGCTTTGGTGTAGCTTGTATGTCTCAGCGTGTAGCCTCAAAAGAGAACACACAGGAGAGTTTTCTCTGGAACAAATATGTCTGAATACCACGTTTTAAGGAAATCCTGCATCGTGCGAAATTATCTTTTTTTTCCCTAAAGAACTTGTTGGAACTCGAAAAGCTTTGGTGTTGCGTTTTTATCTAAGCGTGCAGCCTCAAAAGAGAATGCACAGGACAGTTTTCTCTCAAAAGAATATGTAAGAATACCACGTTATAAGGAAGTACAGTGTTGCAGATTAAAGACAAATACGTACAAATTGGAAATACTTAAACTTTACGAGAAGAAATAACGCATCGAGCAAAATTATCTTCTTTTTCCTAAACAACACGTTGTAACTCGAAAAGATTTTGTGTTGCGTGTATGTCTAAGCTTGTAGCCTCAAAGGGAACGCCCAGGAGAGTTTTCTCTCCATAAAATATGTCAGAATACCACGTTTTAAGGAAATCCCGCATCGTGCAAATTTATCTTGTTTTTCCTAAACAACACGATGTAAGTCGAAAAGCTTTGGTGTTGCGGGTATGTCTAAGCATGTAGACTCAAAAGAGAATGGACAGAAGAGTTTTCTCTCAAAAAATATGTCAGAATACCACCTTTTAAGAAAATCCAGTATCGTGCGAAAGTATCTTTTTTTCCTAAACAACTTGTTGTAACTCGAAAAGCTTTGGTGTGGCGTTTTTGTCTAAGCGTGCAGCCTCAATAGAGAACGCACAGGACAGTTTTCTCTCAAAAGAATATGTAAGAATACCACGTTATAAGGAAATACAGTGTTGCAGATTAAAGACAAATACGTACATATTGGAAATACTTAAACTTTACGAGAAGAAATAACGCATCGTGCAATATTATCTTGTTTTTCCTAAATAACATGTTGTAACTCGAAAGGATTTTGTGTTGCGTGTATGTCTAAGCTTGTAGCCTCAAAAGAGAACGCCCAGGAGATTTTTCTCTCCAAAAAATATGTCAGAATACCACGTTTTAAGGAAATCCCGCATCGTGCGAAATTATCTCGTTTTTCCTAAACAACATGGTGTAACTCGAAAAGCTTTGGTGTTGCTTGTATGTCTCAGCGTGTACCCTCAAAAGAGTACGCACAGGAGAGTTTTCTCTCGAAAAAATATGTCAGAATACCACATTTTAAGGAAATCCTGCACCGTGGGAAAATATCTTGTTTTTCCTAAACAACATGTTGTAACTCGAAAAGCTTTGGTGTTGCGTGTATGTCTAAGTGTGTAGCCTCAAAAGAGAATGCACAGGAGAGTTTTCTCTCGCAAGAATATGTAAGAATACCACGTTATAAGGAATTTCAGTATTGCAGAGTAAAGACAAATACGTACGTATTGGAAATACTTAAACTTTACAAGAAGAAATAACGCATCGTGCAAAATTATCTTGTTTTTCCTAAACAACACGTGGTAACTCGAAAAGATGTGGTGTTGCGTGTATGTCTAAGCATGTAGCCTCAAAAGGGAACGCACAGGAGAGTTTTCTCTCCAAAGAATATGTAAGAATACCAGGTTACAAGGAAATACAGTGTTGCAGAGTAAAGACAAATACTTACATATTAGAAATACTTAAACATTAAGAGAAGAAATAAAGCATCGTAAAAAATTATCTTGTTTTTCATAAACAACACATTGTAATTCGAAAAGATTTGCTGTTGCGTGTATGTCGAAGCTTGTAGCCTCAAAAGAGAATGCACAGGAGAGTTTTCCCTCGAAAACATATGTCAGAATACCATGTTTTAAGGAAATCCTGCATCGTGCGAAATTATCTTGTTTTTTCTAAACAACACGTTGTAACTCGAAAAGCTTTGGTGTAGCTTGTATGTCTCTGCGTGTAGTCTCAAAAGAGAACACACAGGAGAGTTTTCTCTCGAAAAATATGTCAGAATACCACGTTTTAAGGAAATCCTGTATCGTGCGAAATTACCTTTTTTTCCCTAAACAACATGTTTTAACTCAAAAAGCTTTGGTGTTGCGTGTATGTCTAAGTGTGTAGCCTCAAAAGAGAATGCACAGGAGAGTTTTCTCTCGCAAGAATATGTTACAATACCACGTTACATGGAAATACAGTTTTGCAGAGTAAAAACAAATACGTACATATTAGAAATACTTAAACTTTACAAGAAGAAATAACACATCGTACAATATTATCTAGTATTTCCTAAACAACACGTTGTAACTCGAAAAGATTTGGTGTGGCGTGTATGTCTAATCGTGTAGCCTCAAAAGAGAAACCACAGGAGAATTTTCTCTCCAAAAAATATGTCAGAATACCACGTTTTAAGGAAACACTGCATCGTGTGAAATTATCTTGTTTTTCCTAAACAACACGTTGTAATTCGAAAAGCTTTGGTGTTGCGTGTATGTCTAAGCGAGTAGCCCCAAAAGAGAACGCACAGGAGAGTTTTCTCTCGAAAATAATATGTCAGAATACCACGTTTTAAGAAAATGCAGTATCTTGCAAAATTATCTTGTTTTTCCTAAACAACATGTTGTAACTCGAAAAGCTTTGGTGTTGCTTGTATGTCTCAGCGTGTAGCCTCAAAAGAGAACGCACAGGAGAGTTTTCTCTCGAAAAAATTTGTCAGAATACCATGTTTTAAGGAAATCCTGCATAGTTGGAAATTATCTTGTTTTTCCTAAACAACATGTTTTAACTCGAAAAGCTTTGGTGTTGCGTGTATGTCTAAGTGTGTAGCCTCAAAAGAGAATGCACAGGAGAGTTTTCTCTTGCAAGAATATGTAAGAATACCACGTTACAAGGAAATACAGTTTTGCAGAATAAAGACAAATACGTACAAATTAGAAATACTTAAGCTTTATGAGAAGAAATAATGCATCTTACAAAATTATCTAGTATTTCCTAAACAACACATTGTAACTCGAAATGATTTGGTGTGGTGTGTATGTCTAAGCATGTAGCCTCAAAAGAGAATGCACAGGAGAGTTTTCTCTCGAAAAAATATGTAAGAATACCACGTTACAAGGAAATACAGTGTTGTTGAGTAAAGATAAATAAGTACGTATTAGAAACAAACATTAAGAGAAGAAATAAAGCATCGTACAAAATTATCTTGTATTTCCTAACAACCCGTTGTAACTCGAAAAGATTTGGTGATGCGTGTATGTCTAAGCATGTAGCCTTAAAAGAGAAAGCACAGAAGAGTTTTCTCTCGAAAAAATATGTCAGAATACCACGTTTTAAGGAAATCCCGCATCATGTGAAATTATCTTGTTTTTCCTAAACAACACGATGTAACTCGAAAAGCTTTGGTGTTCCGTGTATATCTAAGTGTGTGGCCTCAAAAGAGAACGCACAGGAGAGTTTTCTCACGAAAGAATATGTAAGAATACCATGTTATAAGGAAATACAGTATTGCAGAGTAAAGACAAATACCTACGTATTGGAAATACTTAAACTTTACAAGAAGAAATAACGCATGGTGCAAAATTATCTTGTTTTTCCTAAACAACAAGTGGTAACTCGAAAAGATGTGGTTTTGCGTGTATGTCTAAGCATGTAGCCTCAAAAGAGAATGCACAGGAGAGTTTTCTCTCGAAAGAATATGTAAGAATACCAGGTTACAAGGAAATACAGTGTTGCAGAGTAAAGACAAATAAGTACATATTAGAAATACTTAAACATTAACAGAAGAAATAAAGCATCGTAAAAAATTATCTTGTATTTCCTAAACAACACGTTGTAACTCAAAAAGATTTGGTGTTGTGTTTATGTCTAAATGTGTAGCCTCAAAATAGAACCAACAGGATCATTTTCTCTCGACAAAATATGTCAGAATACCACATTTTAAGGAAATCCTGCATCGTGCGAAATTATCTTGTTTTTCCTAAACAACACGTTGTTACTCGAAAGGCTTTGGTGTAGCTTGCATGTCTCAGCGTGTAGCCTCAAAAGAGAACACACAGGATAGTTTTCTCTCGAAAAAATATGTCTAAATACCACGTTTTAAGGAAATCCTGCATCGTGCGAAATCATCTTTTGTTTCCTAAGCAACTTGTTGTAACACGAAAAGCTTTGGTGTTGCGTTTTTGTCTAAGCGTGCAGCCTCAAAAGAGAATGCACAGGACGGCTTTCTCTCAAAAGAATATGTAAGAATACCACGTTATAAGGAAATATAGTGTTGCAGATTAAAGACAAATATGTACAAATTGGAAATACTTAAACTTTACAAGAAGAAATAACGCATCGTGCAAAATTACCTTGTTTTTCCTAAACAACAAGTTGTAACTCGAAAAGATTTTGTGTTACGTGTATGTCTAAGCATGTAGCCTCAAAAGAGAATGCACAGAACAGTTTTCTCTCAAAAGAATATGTAAGAATACCACGTTATAACAAAATACAGTGTTGTAGATTAAAGACAAATACGTACATATTGGAAATACTTAAACTTTACAAGAAGAAATAATGCATCGTCAAAATTATCTTGTTTTTCCTAAATAACATGTTGTAACTCGAAAAGATTTTGTGTTGCGTGTATGTCTAAGCTTGCAGCCTCAAAAGAGAATGCCCAGGAGATTTTTCTCTCCAAAAAATATGTCAGAATACCATGTTTTAAGGAAATCCCGCATCGTGTGAAATTATCTTGTTTTTCCTAAACAACACGATGTAACTCGAAATGCTTTGGTGTTCCGTGTATGTCTAAGTGTGTAGCCTCCAAAGAGAATGCACAGGAGAGTTTTCTCACGAAAGAATATGTAAGAATACCATGTTATATGGAAATACATTATTGCAGAGTAAAGACAAATACGTACGTATTGGAAATACTTAAACTTTACAGGAAGAAATAACCCATCCTGCAAAATTATCTTGTTTTTCCTAAACAACAGGTGGTAACTCGCAAAGACGTGGTGTGGCGTGTATATCTAAGCGTGTAGCCTCAAAAGAGAACCCACAGGAGAATTTTCTCTTGGAAAAATATGTCAGAATACCATGTTTTAAGGAAATCCTGCATCATGCAAAATTATCTTGTTTTTCCTAAACAACACATTGTAATTCGAAAAGCTTTGGTGTTACGTGTATGTCTAAGCGTGTAGCCTCAAAAGAGAATGCACAGGAGAGTTTTCTCTGCAAGAATGTGTACGAATACCATGTTACAAGGAAATACAGTTTTGCAGAGTAAAGACAAATAAGTACATATTAGAAATACTTAAACATTAACAGAAGACATAAAGCATCGTAAAAAATTATCTTGTATTTCCTAAATAACACGTTGTAACTCAAAAAGATTTGTTGTTGTGTTTATGTCTAAATGTTTAGCCTCAAAATAGAACCAACAGAATCATTTTTTCTCGACAAAATATGTCAGAATACCACATTTTAAGGAAATCCTGCATTGTGCGAAATTATCTTGTTTTTCCTAAACAACAGGTTGTTACTCGAAAGGCTTTGGTGTAGCTTGTATGTCTCAGCGTATAGCCTCAAAAGAGAACACACAGGATAGTTTTCTCTCGAAAAAATATGTCTAAATACCACGTTTTTTTTTATTCGATATAATTTATTTACATTTCAAATGATTTCCCCTTTTCTAGCCCCCCCACTCCCCGAAAGTCCCGTAAGCCCCCTTCTCTTCCCCTGTCCTCCCACCCACCCCTTCCCACTTCCCCGTTCTGGTTTTGCTGAATACTGTTTCACTGAGTCTTTCCAGAACCAGGGGCCACTCCTCCTTTCTTCTTGTACCTCATTTGATGTGTGGATTATGTTTTGGGTATTCCAGTTTTCTAGGTTAATATCCACTTATTAGTGAGTGCATACCATGATTCACCTTTTGAGTCTGGGTTACCTCACTTAGTATGATATTCTCTAGCTCCATCCATTTGCCTAAGAATTTCATGAATTCATTGTTTTAAGAAAATTTTAAGAAAATTCTGCATCGTGCGAAAGTATCTTGTTTTTCCTATCCAACTCGTTGTAACTCGAAATGCTTTGGTGTTGCGTTTTTGTCTAATCGTGCAGCCTCAAATGAGAACACACAGGACAGTTTTCTCTCAAAAGAATATGTAAGAATACCACGTTATAAGGAAAAACAGTGTTCCAGATTAAAGACAAATATGTACATATTGGAAATACTTAAACTTTACAAGAAGAAATAACGCATCATGCAAAATTATCTTGTTTTTCCTAAACAACACGTTGTAACTCGAAAAGATTTTGTGTTGCATGTATGTCTAAGCTTGTAGCCTCAAAAGAGAATGCCCAGGAGATTTTTCTCTCCAAAAAATATGTCAGAATACCACGATTTAAGGAAATCCCGCATCGTGAGAAATTTTCTTGTTTTTCTTAAACAAGACGTTGTAACTCGAAAGTCTTTGGTGTTGTGTGTATGTCTAAGCATGTAGCCTCAAAAGAGAACGCACAGGAGAGTTTTCTCTCTAAAGAATATGTAAGAATACCACGTTATAAGGAAATATACTATTGCAGAGTAAAGACAAATACGTACGTATTGGAAATAATTAAACTTTACAAGAAGAAATAACGCATCATGTAAAATTATCTTGTTTTTCCTAAACAACACGTGGTAACTCGAAAAGATGTGGTGTTGCGTGTATGTCTAAGCATGTAGCCTCAAAAGAGAACGCACAGGAGTGTTTTCTTGCCCCAGACCACTCAGGGGGAGATCGTCAGACTGCGGGAGCCCAGGGGTGAAGGTATCAGGCGAAGTCAGGATACGGCGCAGGAATGACAGACAGACACCAAATTGCTTAGTTGAACTGCTGCAATTTTACTTAGCATGATTCTTTCTTATATAGTATTACAAACAAGGAACTTGGCATCAGACAATACACAAAGGCTAATTTTCCAATCTCTAAGAATCAGCAACAAATCTGCAGAATAACTATTTCTATCTGGGTATACAATGATCTCATATCAAGACAGAGACTGTGTTTCCTGCGGTTGGTCATGAACTTTCTTTTCTTAGAATTTTGTCTCTCACATAGCATAGATAGATACCAACTTCCTCTTTTTATCAAGGAGCTAAATTATATTCTCCCTCAAGAAATTTCTTAATATATTCTTCCAAAGTTGGAGGTCTCCAATGAAGGTATCTATCATGTTCACACCTTAATTTACTTTCCTGTATATGGGAGAGGCTCAAGGTACTTTCCACTACTTTGGGACCACCGGGGGGGCTGTCCACCATTGCCCATTAATCAGATATTGAGATACAGAGAAATGCATAAAGAACAGACACACAGGCTCAGCATTGCAGGCGTCTCGAGATCATTCTTTGTGGTCATGAGATCGGGTCAGCTTTCCAAGGAACTGCCTGAGGCTCCGCTCCCTGAAGCTCTGACCTCAACCCTTCAGCTGCCGGGCCCCAGTAGAGCGGCATCTTGCTACAGCTACACAGGCGTTACAGCGGCTGTGGGCGTAGCAGTTCCTCCTTTTTTGTTTTTAAAATGAAGCTCAAAAACGTCCTGCTGCACAGCCTTAAGAGAGTTGAACAAACATTTAATGAGTGACAGAAACAAGAAAATGACCAAAATGAGAATAAGCCCAAGTACTCCTATGAGAATGAAGTACTGAACCCAATCTAAAGGATTCATAGTCTTCAATCCTTGTTCCAAATCAGTAGCCAGCTCTTGTAAGTTGCCCAACTGTAAATAAGATTGACTCATGGCTGAAATGTCCTTTTGTAAAGACTGTATATCATGTGTGATATCGCTATTCTGCCATACCCCCTGCAAATGAGCCTTCACTTTCTCCCAAGTTTCTGAAGTATTATAGACCAATGGAGTTACACAAATAGACTTAAAGTTCCCATGGCAACGAACTGCGAGTGTGCTTTTCAAATTAGCTATATCCTGACCAAGTGCAAGAACCACTTCCTCTAGAGCATTTATCTTTGCCTCTAATTTTTTATCTATAGCTTCCTGTTCTAAAAGAGCTAAAGAAACATTCTTTTTCAAATCATTAACAAAATGAGCTGTATTAATCTCTTCTACTAAGGCAACCGTAGCCACAGCAAAAGTGGTCAAAATTGCTATTAATGCAGTAATTCCCAAAATAAGTGCAGCAACAAACCTTTTTGGCCTAACTAAAGCTTTTAAATCTTCTAATACCTGCAATGCAGCATTATCATACCAAGGTTCACTTCCTAACTCTACAGGCAACATAACATAAGGTGGACGCCTAACTATAATAATTGTGCCGAGCTCCTTAGATTCAGAAGAAGAAATACAATTGGTAAGCTTCCATGAATGACAATAGATTTTGAATGAATTTCCACTTTCTTGCGAAATATTAACAAAAGCTTGTTGAGCTAAAAGCATAGCATATGGATAGGAAACACAAGCCTTAATTCCCAAGGCATTATATTTGGCATCTGTTGGCTTCTTTTCAAGCACCATGTTAGCTGCTGCCACAAGTCTGAACAGGTCTGGCTGCCTCCTGGTTTCATTTCCTTGTTCTATAAACCAAATTGGCTCCACATATCCTGGTGAGAACCACCTCCTAAGGGGCTCTCCTTTACCATTGAATGTATAATTGTGAAATTTTTCCTTATTCTGTTTAAGATAATTCTCATAGACTGACCCCTTATTAGAATTAGAATAGTCCCAGATTTTTAATCCTGTATCTGACATATTATTAGGAGTATACCACGTAGCGGTATGTGGAAAAGCACATTGTAACCAAGTAGGAGTTTTAGTCAAAGAAGAATCCCAATATTGATCCTTGTCTCTATATTTTTGAATGCATTGTTCTATAGTACTAAAACTACGATCAAGGAATTTCTCTTTGTATAAAGGATCACCCAAGGTTTGTAACTGAAGTTCCCAGACCCATCTTTTAACTTCCTTTTCTCTGTCTGGCGAATCAGTCAAGAAAGTCCTATACCCAGTGGTGAAGCAGCCACGAGGAGCTTTTCCCTGTAGCGTCAGGCAGATCGGTAAAGAATCAGCCCTACCTTCAAAGGTTATATAAGAGGAGGTTATAGGCCGTGCGTCAGAGCCTTGAGCACCGCCTACTATAAGTGAATCATTTGTTAACACCTTAATGGGTTCCCTGTTAAGACAGCCCACAGGTTGAATAATAGGTAGATTAGGAACATACGCCCAATAGGAAATTCCTTGCACGGTTTCTGGGGCAGTGGAAAGAATAGACAGAAAGGCCAAAAAATAACATGCAGGGGTTAGGGGTTTCCCCGCAGTTAGTAAAAGTTCTTTAGCTTCATGAGTCAAATGACGAATCTGCGTCCACGTGGGCTTCTTTCCGTGGTCTACTTGCATTTTCTTCATCTGAATGACGAGCCGCTTCTGCTGTTTCCTTCAATGCTGCTTTTGTTTCCTTTTGTTCTCCAGCGGGTCGAATGAGCCGATCCGGGATCCAGATAGGGGAGTCGGCATCCTGAGGAAACACACAAGCATACCCTCGTCCCGTGGTTATCAAAACATCTGGACCTTTCCAAGTTCCAGAAAGCAGATCCTTCCATATTACTTTAGGCAAAGGAGATTTGTAAATCTCTTTGTCCCAGTGAAGTAGGGCAGACGTATGCCCTTGATCAGAGACAATCAGATGATTAATGATAAATAATGAATGAGATAACATATGATGTGGAGAAAAATATACATTACTTGACTTCTGTAATTTCTCTATTTGTGATTTTAAAATCTGATGTGTTCTTTCTATTATAGCCTGTCCCTGTGGATTATAGGGAATTCCTGTAACATGAAAAATTTTCCATTGCTGACAAAAGGATTCAAAGGCCTTGGAAACATAAGCAGGCCCATTGTCTGTTTTGACTTGAGAGGGGATACCCATTATTTGAAAACATTGTAGTAAATGCTGAATTACATCTTTACCTGCTTCTCCAGTCCTAGCTGAAGCATGTACAAAATGAGAAAATGTATCTACTGTGACATGCAAGTAGGCTAATTTTCCAAAGGATGAAATATGTGTAACATCCATCTGCCAAATTACATTAGGCTTGAGTCCCTGAGGGTTCACCCCCATCTTAGGAGCAGAAATTGCCACTGGGCACTGCTCACAATTTTTGACTATTTGCCTTGCTTGTTCTCTAGTGATGGAAAACATTCTTCTTAATGCATTAGCATTCTGGTGATGAACAAGATGACTCTCTTGAGCTTCTGTCACAGGATGAATATAGGCTGATGTTTGCGTTAGTAAGTCTGCCATATTATTTCCATAGGATAAAGGGCCTGGTAACTTACTGTGGCCCCTAATATGGCCTACATAAAACTTCTCTACTCTTTGATGAATCAAAGCTTGTAATTCTTTTAGAAGATGCAGAATAGGAGACTTCCCTGATAAAACAGCTGTTTCTATGGCTGGAAATAAGTTCACTACATATCTTGAGTTTGTATAAAGGTTAAGGCTTTGGGGAAACTTCTGCAGGGCAAGAATAACCGCTCTTATTTCCGCCTGCTGAGCAGACGTCTGCGGTCCATCCTCTACCCAGTAGCCGTGGTCGGCAGTATAGACCGCAGCTCTTCCTGTAGACGAGCCATCAGTAAAAAGTGTGAGAGCCTGTTTTAAAGGCTCATGAGAAAAGCATACAGGAAAGATAAGTTCCACACACCTTGCAAATTCTATTAGAGGATGTCGTGGGTAATGATATTTAATTTGACCTGTATAGTTTAGTAATGCTAATACCCAATCTTCATTATTTTGTAGCAATTGTTCCACTTGACCTTTATTATAAGGAGTCACAATTTCAGCTGGTTCCTTCCCAAATAATTCTTTAGATCTATTTCTACCTTTGATTATCAATAAGGAGCACAGATAGGGGTATTCAGCAACCATTTTTGTCTGAGTATGAGGTAAATGTAACCATTCTAATACTCCTTCCTGCCAAAGGCAGGCTGTAGGGGTATATGAAGTGGAAAAAATTAACAATGTCCAAGGGAAATCATATTTGATTTGCTTGACTCTAGCTGAAGTGAGAGCAGTCTCAACAAGCTGCAAAGCTTTGACCGCTTCTGGAGTTAACTCTCTTAATGATTTAGGGTCGGAATCCCCATGCAGGATAGTATATAAAGGGCTTAAGGCTCCTGTTGTAATTTTTAAATAGGGTCTTAGCCAATTAATATCTCCCAATAATTTTTGGAAATCATTCAATGTCCTTAACTTATCTCTCCTTATTGCTACCTTCTGAGAGGTGATGAAGTCTTCATAAATTACTTGACCTAGATAGTTCAAAGGTTTGTTTTTCTGAATCTTTTCAGGAGCTATCACTAGTCCATTGGCTGTGAGAGACCTTATCATATCTGTTAATAATTTTTCCAATACTACTTCATGTTGATGGGCTACAAGGATGTCATCCATGTAATGAACAATATAAGCATCTTTATATTGAACTCTTATTTGCTCTATAGCATTTGCAACAAATTTCTGACACAAAGTTGGAGAGTTCTTCATACCCTGAGGCAGGGTCACCCACTGATACCTTTTAAAAGGTTTCTTGAAATTGACAGAGGGTACGCTAAAGGCAAAATACTCACTGTCCTCTGGGTGAAGTTTTATTGTAAAGAAACAATCTTGTAAGTCTATCACATAGGTTTTCCAATTCCGAGGCACCGCCACTGGAGATGGCAGGCCAGGTTGCAAGGCTCCCATGTCTTTCATAACAGCATTTACAGCTCTGAGATCCTGTAACAACCTCCATTTTCCTGACTTCTTTTTTATTACAAAAACTGGAGTATTCCAGGGACTGTTGGACTCTTTTAAATGCCCCCTTTTTAATTGTTCATGTACTAGCTGCTCAAGAGCCTGTATTTTGTCTTCTGTCAGGGGCCACTGACTCACCCACAGGGGGTCTTGAATCAGCCATTGTATTTTATCCGCATAAAGGTGTTCTGCAGTGGCCCCTATGAAAAATGCTGCGAGTCTAGCTCATCAGCGGACACCAATTTAAGATTCATAGAATCCAGTAAGTCTCTTCCCCATAATGTGAATGGTAAGGTAGGCAACACATATGGTTGTATTAATCCCTCCTTACCTTCAAATTTCCATTTAAGTAACCCTGTACTTTGCATGACTCCAGAGGCTGATCCTAGATCCAATAAAGAGGAACCTGTCCTGTGAACGGGCCACGTTCTAGGCCATTCTGTAGCACTAATACATGTTCTATCTGCCCCAGTATCCAACAGCCCCTTGAAGCTTTTTCCATTTAAGATTATTTCCTTAAAGGGTCTTTCATCGAGGTCTTGTACCAGATAAGCCCCTTCAGTGGAGCCAAACTGACCTTGACCCCTTTCTCTTGTCATGATCTTATTAGGTAAATGTATGTATGGTAAGAGCAGGAGTTGAGCTATTCTTTGTCCTTTTTGTAGCTGTATGGTTTCAGACAATGGTCTTACCATCACCTTAATAGTGTTTTCTGTGTCTGAATCCAATACTCCAGGTATTACTTCAAAATTCTTCTTAATATTAGAGCTTCTTCCAATAATGAGCCCCACTGTCTGTGGTAGCAAAGTTCCTTTTATGTTGGTGGGGACTATTGCCACCCCATCCCACCTAGACAGTACCAAATCCTCCAAGCAGGCAAGGTCCAGCCCAGCACTGCCTGGGGTAGCTCTAGGCAAATCATGAATTGTAAATTCTGGTGCTTCAGTGTTAAGAGAGTTCTTTACGAACTCCTCCTCTCCCTTGGATGCGGGGCTAGGAGACGGCCCCTTCTCTAGTTTTTTGCCTCTTCTTTGTCATCATTTGACAAAGGAGTCCCATCCTTGTGGAACTTGGACTTGCATTCGTTCTTCCAGTGCTTTTCCTTTTTACATCTAGGGCAAAGACCTGGAGTTCCTTTTTGATTAGTCTTATTCTTGTTGTTTTGAGGACATGCCTTCTGCATGTGCCCTTCCATCCCACAAGAAAAACATGTGGGCTGAGGAGGGGTCCTTTTCCCTCCTCCATACGTCTGCTTGACGTAGGCACTAAACTTTTGTCCTTTCATTGCTGCAACATAAGCCATTCCTTGTACTACTGCTGGTGAGGCATCCTGACATGCTTTTATGTAATCCTGTAATGTACCTGTCTTTCTTATAGGCCTAATCAGATCTTGACACAGGGCATTGGCATTTTCCCTTGCTAGTTGCTTTATCAGTATATCTGTTCCTTCTGAGGGAGGCATCATTCTGCCCACAGCTTCCTGTAATCGTGCAATAAAGCTGTGATAAGTCTCCTATGTTCCTTGCCTAATACGAGCCAATGCCCCGCCTTTGGTCTCTGGAGGAGGTATCTTCCGCCATGACTGGACGGCGTTAGTAGTTATTAACTGTAGAATAACCCGAGGGATCTTTGTCTGAGACTGGGGGGAAGCATAGTCCTCTGCTCCCATAAGCATAGACATAGTTGGTTTAGGTCCCCTCTTTTTAAAAGATTGCACTACAGCCTCCTTACATCTATCCTCATATTCCGTCCTCCAGAGAATATAATCCCCAGGTGACAAAGTTGCTTTGGCAGTCTGCATCCAATCATAGGGGGTAAGCCAGGAGCTTGCCACCATGTCTACAATCTGCAATGTAAATGGAGCAGAAGGCCCAGAGGTCTGTACTGCTTGTTGTAATTCCTTTAATGTTTTCAGAGGAAGAGGCTCCCAGAGAGGCTCCTCGTCCCATACTTCTGTAACTGGGAAGATACCAAAGGTAGTATCTCCATTCTTTCTAGCCTCAGCCATAGCGCCCTGAAAGCCCACCGGGGGTAGTGGCGGGTTCTTTCTAGGCTTCGGCACGGGTTTTTCAGCTACGGCCATAGTGGCACAGGGAAGATGATCAGTATGATCTCTATAATCATCCTCCCAGTCCTCCTCCTCCATTTGATCATCCAAATAGTCTTGATCAGTATCATTCTTGGGAGGAGGTTTCTTGTTTTTATGTTTTTTCTGGAGCGGTTTGAGTTCTTCAGAGGTGCCCTCTTCTATGGCTACCTCGTCATAAATAGGGGTGTCATTAGTTTCAGAAGCTGTCTCCCTGCACAACCCTTGAAAGGGAGTTGACTCAGTAAGAATCTCTCGGACATGTATCCACAAGGGAAATGCTTGTACTGGTAAGGTCTCTTCCCCATTGTCTTGCACATACCTATGCATTTCTTTGCCTACCCTCTTCCAATCCTCCAGTGTCAGGGTACCTCCTTCCAGGAACCAAGGGCTAGTCTTTTGAACAAACAATGCAAAATGCTCTAGGTCTTTTCTTGATATATGAAACGCAGAATTAGACAGCATTCTATGCAACATAACCACCAACATGTTCTCGTTTTTAGTCAGTGCGTGCCCCATGGTTTTTATTCCTGGTCCTTTTATTACTCACGCTTAACCGGTCAGCCTTTACCGGCGGGACTGCAGCTCCCTGGTGAGATCCGTTCCTGACCACTAGAAATGAAGAAGAGAAAGAATTACCTGTCCTTCAAGTCCCTGTTCGGGCGCCAGCTGTCGCAGACCACTCAGGGGGAGATCGTCAGACTGCGGGAGCCCAGGGGTGAAGGTATCAGGAGAAGTCAGGATACGGCGCAGGAATGACAGACAGACACCAAATTGCTTAGTTGAACTGCTGCAATTTTACTTAGCATGATTCTTTCTTATATAGTATTACAAACAAGGAACTTGGCATCAGACAATACACAAAGGCTAATTTTCCAATCTCTAAGAATCAGCAACAAATCTGCAGAATAACTATTTCTATCTGGGTATACAATGATCTCATATCAAGACAGAGACTGTGTTTCCTGCGGTTGGTCATGAACTTTCTATTCTTAGAATTTTGTCTCTCACATAGCAGAGATAGAAACCAACTTCCTCTTTTTATCAAGGAGCTAAATTATATTCTCCCTCAAGAAATTTCTTAATATATTCTTCCAAAGTTGGAGGTCTCCAATGAAGGTATCTATCATGTTCACACCTTAATTTACTTTCCTGTATATGGGAGAGGCTCAAGGTACTTTCCACTACTTTGGGACCACCGGGGGGGCTGTCCACCATTGCCCATTAATCAGATATTGAGATACAGAGAAATGCATAAAGAACAGACACACAGGCTCAGCATTGCAGGTGTCTCGAGATCATTCTTTGTGGTCATGAGATCGGGTCAGCTTTCCAAGGAACTGCCTGAGGCTCCGCTCCCTGAAGCTCTGACCTCAACCCTTCAGCAGGCGGGCCCCAGTAGAGCGGCATCCTGCTACAGCTACACAGGCGTTACAGCGGCTGTGGGCGTAGCATTTTCTCTCGATAGAATATGTAAGAATACCACGTTACAAGGAAATACAGTGTAGCAGAGTAAAGACAAATACTTACATAATAGAAATACTTAAACATTAAGAGAAGAAATAAAGCATCGTAAAAAATTATCTTGTTTTTCCTAATCAACACATTGTAATTCCAAAAGATTTGGTGTTGCGTGTATGTCTAAGCTTGTAGCCACAAAAGAGAATGCACAGGAGAGTTTTCCCTCGAAAACATATGTCAGAATACCACGTTTTAAGGAAATCCTGCATCGTGCGAAATTATCTTGTTTTTTCTAAACAACACGTTGTAACTCGAAAAGCTTTGGTGTAGCTTGTATGTCTCTGCGTGTAGCCTCAAAAGAGAACACACAGGAGAGTTTTCTCTCAAAAAAATATGTCAGAATACCACGTTTTAAGGAAATCCTGTATCGTGCGAAATTATCTTTTTTTCCTAAACAACATGTTTTAACTCAAAAAGCTTTGGTGTTGCGTGTATGTCTAAGTGTGTAGCTTCAAAAGAGAATGCACAGGAGAGTTTCTCTCGCAAGAATATGTTACAATACCACGTTACAAGGAAATACAGTTTTGCAGAATAAAAACAAATACGTACAAATTAGAAATACTTAAACTTTACAAGAATAAATAACGCATCGTACAATATTATCTAGTATTTCCTAAACAACCCGTTGTAACTCGAAAAGATTTAGTGTGGCGTGTATGTCTAATCGTGTAGCCTCAAAAGAGAACCCACAGGAGAATTTTCTCTCGAAAAAATATGTCAGAATACCACGTTTTAAGGAAATACTGCATCGTGCGAAATTATCTTGTTTTTCCTAAACAACACGTTTTTATTCGAAATGCTTTGGTGTTGCGTGTATGTCTAAGCGTGTAGCCTCAAAAGAGAACGGACTGGAGAGTTTTCTCTCGAAAAAATATGTCAGAATACCACGTTTTATGAAAATGCAGTATCTTGCGAAATTATCTTGTTTTTCCTAAACAACATGTTGTAACTCGAAAAGCTTTGGTGTTGCTTGTATGTCTCAGCGTGTAGCCTGAAAAGAGAACGCACAGGAGAGTTTTCTCTTGAAAAAATATGTCAGAATACCATGTTTTAAGGAAATCCTGCATCGTTGGAAATTATCTTGTTTTTCCTAAACAACATGTTTTAACTCGAAAAGCTTTGGTGTTGCGTGCATGTCTAAGTGTGTAGCCTCAAAAGAGAATACACAGGAGAGTTTTCTCTCGCAAGAATATGTAAGAATACCACGTTACAAGGAAATACAGTTTTGCAGAGTAACGACAAATACGTACAAATTAGAAATACTCAAGCTTTGTGAGAAGAAATAACGCATCTTACAAAATTATCTAGTATTTCCTAAACAACACATTGTAACTCGAAAAGATTTGGTGTGGCGTGTATGTCTAAGCGTGTAGCCTCAAAAGAGAACGCACAGGAGAGTTTTCTCTCGAAAAAATATGTAAGAATACCACGTTACAGGAAATACAGTGTTGTTGAGTAAAGATAAATAAGTACGTATTAGAAACACTTAAACATTAAGAGAAGAAATAAAGCCTCGTACAATATTATCTTGTATTTCCTAAACAACCCGTTGTAACTCGAAAAGATTTGGTGTTGTGTGTATGTCTAAGCATGTAGCCTTAAAAGAGAAAGCACAGAAGAGTTTTCTCTCGAAAAAGTATGTCAGAATACCACGATTTAAGGAAATCCCGCATCGTGCGAAATTATCTTGTTTTTCTTAAACAACACATTGTAACACAAAAAGCTTTGTGGTTGCATATATGTCTAAGCGTGTAGCCTCAAAAGAGAATGCAGAGGAGAGTTTTCTCTCGAAAGAATATATAAGAATACCATGTTATAAGGAAATACAGTGTTGCAGAATAAAGACAAATACGTACGTAAAGGAAATACTTAAACTTTACGAAAAGAAATAACGCATCATACAAAATTATCTTGTATTTCCTAAACAACATGTTGTAACTCGAAAGGATTTGGTGTTGCATGAATGTCTAAGCATGTAGCCTCAAAAGAGAACGCACAGGAGAGTTTTCTCTCAAAAAATATGTCAGAATACCACGTTTTAAGGAAATCCTGCCTCGTGCGAAATTATCTTGTTTTTCCTAAACAACACGTTGTAACTCGAAAAACTTTGGTGTAGCTTGTATGTCTCAGTGTGTAGCCTCAAAAGAGAACACACAGGAGAGTTTTCTCTCAAAAAAATATGTCAGAATACCACGTTTTAAGGAAATCCTGCATCGTGTGAAATTATCTTTTTTTTTTCCTAAACAACTTGTTGTAACACGAAAAGCTTTGGTGTTGTGTTTTGGTCTAAGCGTGCAGCCTCAAAAGATAGCGCACAGGACGGTTTTCTCTCAAAAGAATATGTAAGAATACCACGTTATAAGGAAATATAGTGTTGCAGATTAAAGACAAATACGTACGAATTGGAAATACTTAAACTTTACAAGAAGAAATAACGCATCGTGCAAAATTACCTTGTTTTTCCTAAACAACAAGTTGTAACTCGAAAAGATTTTGTGTTACGTGTATGTCTATGCTTGTAGCCTCAAAAGAGAATGCACAGGACAGTTTTCTCTCTAAAGAATATGTAAGAATACCACGTTATAATGAAATACAGTGTTGTAGATTAAAGACAAATACGTACATATTGGAAATACTTAAACTTTACAAGAAGAAATAACGCATCGTCAATATTATCTTGTTTTTCCTAAATAACATGTTGTAACTCGAAAAGATTTTGTGTTGCGTGTATGTCTAAGTTTGCAGCCTCAAAAGAGAACGCCCAGGAGAGTTTTCTCTCCAAAAAATATGTCAGAATACCATGTTTTAAGGAAATCCCGCATCGTGCGAAATTATCTTGTTTTTCCTAAACAACACGATGTAACTCGAAAAGCTTTGGTGTTCCGTGTATGTCTAAGTGTGTAGCCTCCAAAGAGAACGCACAGGAGAGTTTTCTCACGAAAGAATATGTAAGAATACCATGTTATATGGAAATACATTATTGCAGAGTAAAGACAAATACGTACGTATTGGAAATACTTAAACTTTACAAGGAGAAATAACGCATCATGCAAAATTATCTTGTTTTTCCTAAACAACACGTGGTAACTCGAAAAGATGTGGTGTGGCGTGTACATCTAAGTGTGTAGCCTCAAAAGAGAACCTACAGGAGAATTTTCTCTCGGAAAAATATGTCAGAATACCACGTTTTAAGGAAATCCTGCATCATGCAAAATTATCTTGTTTTTCCTAAACAACACGTTGTAATTCGAAAAGCTTTGGTGTTGCATGTATGTCTAAGCGTGTAGCCTCAAAAGAGAATGCGCAGGAGAGTTTTCTCTGCAAGAATATGTAAGAATACCACGTTACAAGGAAATACAGTTTTGCAGAGTAAAGACAAATACATACATATTAGAAATACTTAAACTTTACGAGAAGAAATAACGCATCGTACAAAATTATCTAGTATTTCCTAAACAACACTTTGTAACTCGAAAAGATTGGGTGTGGCGTGTATGTCTAATCGTGTATCCTCAAAAGAGAATGCACAGGAGAGTTTTCTCTCGAAAGAATATGTAAGAATACCATGTTACAAGGAAATACAGTGTTGTAGAGTAAAGAAAATTAAGTACGTATTAGAAACACTTAAACATTAAGAGAAGAAATAAAGCATCGTACAATTTTTCTTGTATTTCCTAAACAACACGTTGTAACTCGAAAAGATTTGGTGTTGTGTGTATGTCTAAGCATGTAGCCTCAAAAGAGAACGCACAGAAGAGTTTTCTATAGAAAAAATATGTCAGAATACCAGGATTTAAGGAAATCCCGCATCGTGCGAAATTATCTTGTTTTTCTTAAACAAGACATTTTAACTCGAAAAGCTTTGGTGTTGCGTGTATGTCTAAACGTGTAGCCTCAAAAGAGAACGCACAGGAGAGTTTTCTCTCGAAAGAATGTGTAAAAGTTCCACGTTATAAGGAAATACAGTGTTGTAGACTAAAGACAAATACGTAAGTATTGGAAATACTTAAACTTTACGAGAAGAAATAACGCATAATGCAAAATTATCTTGTATTTCCAAAACAACACGTTGTAACTCGAAAAGATTTGGTTTTGCCTGTATGTCTAATTTTGTAGCCTCAAAAGAGACCGCACAGGAGAATTTTCTCTCTAAAAAATATGTCAGAATACCACGTTTTAAGGAAATAATGCATCGTGCGAAATTATCTTGTTTTTCCTAAACAACATGTTTTAACTCGAAAAGCTTTGGTGTTGCATGTATGTCTAAGTGTGTAGCCTCAAAAGAGAATGCACAGGAGAGTTGTCTCTCGCAAGAATATGTATGAATACCACGTTACAAGGAAATACAGTTTTGCAGAGTAAAGACAAATATGTACTTATTAGAAATACTTAATCTTTACGAGAAGAAATAACGCATCGTACAATATTATCTTGTATTTCCTAAACCACACGTTGTAACTCGAAAAGATTTTTTGTGGCATGTTTATCTAAGCGATTAGCCTCAAAAGAGAATGCACAGGAGAGTTTTCTGTCAAAAAAATATGTCAGAATACCACGTTTTATGGAAATCCTTTTCGTGCGAAATTATCTTGTTATTCCTAAACAAAAATTATCTTGTTATTCCTAAACAACACGTTGTAACTCGAAAAGCTTTGGTGTTGCTTGTTAGTCTCAGCGTGTAGCCTCAAAAGAGAACGCACAGGAGAGTTTTCTCACGAAAAAATATGTCAGAATACAACGTTTTAAGGAAATACAGTGTTGCAAAGTAAAGACAAATACGTACATATTGGAAATTCTTAAACTTTACGAGAAGAAATAATGCATCGTGCAAAATTTTCTAAACAACATGTTTTAACTCGAAAAGCTTTGGTGTTGCGTGTATGTCTAAGCGTGTAGCCTCTAAAGAGAACGCACCGGAGAGTATTCTCTCGAAAGAAAATGTAAGAATACCACGTTATAAGGAAATACAGTGTTGCAGAGTAAAGACAAATATGTACTTATTAGAAATACTTAAACTTTATGAGAAGAAATAATGCATCCTACAAAATTATCTTGTATTTCCTAAACAAGACAATGTAACTCGAAAAGATTTGGTGTTGCGTGTATGTCTAAACGTGTAGCCTCAAAAGAGAACCCACAGGAGAATTTTCTCTCGAAAAAATATCTGAATACCACGTTTTAAGGAATACCACGTTTAAGGAATACCACGTTTAAGTTCGTTGTAACTCGAAAAGCTTTGCTGTTGCTTGTATGTCTCAGCGTGCAGCCTCAAAAGAGAATGCACAGGAGAGTTTTCTCACGAAAAAATATGTCAGAATACAACATTTTAAGGAAATACTGTGTTGCAGAGTAAAGACAAATACGTACATATTGGAAATACTTAAACTTTACGAGAAAAAATAACGCATTGTGAAAAATTATCTTGTTTTTTCTAAACAACATGTTTTAACTCGAAAAGCTTTGGTGTTGCGTGTATGTCTAAGCATGTAGCCTCAAAAGAGAACGCACTGGAGAGTATTGTCTCGAAAGAAAATGTAAGAATACCACGTTATAAGGAAATACAGTGTTGCAGAGTAAAGACAAATATGTACTTATTAGAAATACTTAAACTTTATGAGAAGAAATAACGCATCGTTCAAAATTATCTTTTATTTCCTAAACAACACGTTGTAACTCGAAAAGATTTGGTGTTGCATGTATGTCTAAAAGTGTAGCCTCAAAGGAGAACCAACAGGAGAATTTTATCTCGAAAAAATATGTCTGAATACCACGTTTTAAGGAAATCCTGCATCGTGCGAAATTATCTTGTTATTCCTAAACAACACGTTGTAACTCGAAAAGCTTTGGTGTTGCTTGTATGTCTCAGCATGTAGCCTCATAAGAGAACGCACAGGAGAGTATTCTCTCGAAAAAAATATGGCAGAATACCACATTTTAAGAAAATCCAGTATCTTGGGAAATTATCTTGTTTTTCCTAAACAACATGTTGTAACTCGATAAGGTTTGGTGTTGCTTGTATGTCTCAGCGTGTAGCCTCAAAAGAGAACGCACAGGAGAGTTTTCTCTCGTAAAAATATGTCAGAATGCCACGTTTTAAGGAAATCCTGCATCGTGCGAAATTATCTTGTTATTCCTAAACAACACGATGCAACTCGAAAAGCTTTGGTGTTGCTTGTATGTCTCAGCGTCTAGTCTCATAAGAGAACGCACAGGAGAGTTTTCTCTCGAAAAAATATGGCAGAATACCATGTTTTAAGAAAATCCAGTATCTTGCGAAATTATCTTGTTTTTCCTAAACAACATGTTGTAACTCAAAAAGCTTTGGTGTTGTGTGTATGTCTAAAAGTGTAGCCTCAAAGAGAAATCACAGGAGAGTTTTCTCTCGCAGGAATATGTAAGAATACCACATTACAAGGAAATACAGTTTTGCAGAGTAAAGACAAATGCGTACATAGTAGAAATACTTAAACTTTACGAGAAGAAATATTGCATCGTACAAAATTATCTAGTATTTCCTAAACAACACGTTGTAACTCGAAAAGATTTGGTGTGGCGTGTATGTCTAAGAGTGTAGCCTCAAAAGAGAACGCACAGGAGAGTTTTCTCTCGAAAGAATATGTAAAAATACCATGTTACAAGGAAATACAGTGTTGTAGAGTAAAGACAAATAAGTACGTATTAGAAACACTTAAACATTAAGAGAAGAAATAAAGCATCGTACAAAATTATCTTGTATTTCCTAAACAACACGTTGTAACTCGAAAAGATTTGGTGTTGCGTGTATGTCTAAGCATGTAGCCTCAAATGAGAATGCACAGAAGAGTTTTCTCTCGAAACAATATGTCAGAATACCACGATTTAAGGAATTCCCGCATCGTGCAGAATTATCTTGTTTTTCTTAAACGGACGTTGTAACTCGAAAAGCTTTGGTGTTGCGTGTATGTCTAAGCGTGTAGCCTCAAAAGAGAACGCACCGGAGAGTATTCTCCTGAAAGAAAATGTAAGAATACCACGTTATAAGGAAATACAGTGTTGCAGCGTAAAGACAAATATGTACTTATTAGAAATACTTAAACGTTATGAGAAGAAATAACGCATCGTTCAAAATTATCTTTTATTTCCTAAACAACACGTTGTAACTTGAAAAGATTTGGTGTTGCGTGTATGGCTAAACGTGTAGCCTCCAAATAGAACCCACAGGAGAATTTTCTCTCGAAAAAATATGTCTGAATACCACGTTTTAAGGAAATCCTGCATCGTGCGAAATTATCTTGTTATTCCCAAACAACACGTTGTAACTCGAAAAGCTTTGTTGTTGCTTGTATGTTTCAGCATGTAGCCTCATAAGAGAACGCACAGGAGAGTTTTCTCTCGAAAAAATACGGCAGAATACCACGTTTTAAGAAAATCCAGTATCTTACGAAATTATCTTGTTTTTCCTAAACAATATGTTGTAACTCGAAAAGCTTTGGTGTTGCTTGTATGTCTCAGCGTGTAGCCTCGAAAGAGAACGCACAGGAGAGTTTTCTCTCGTAAAAATATGTCAGAATTCCAAGTTTTAAGGAAATCCTGTATCGTGGGAAATTATCTTGTTTTTCCTAAACAACATGTTTTAACTTGAAAAGCTTTGGTGTTGCGTGTATGTCTAAGTGTGTAGCCTCAAAAGAGAATGCACAGGAGAGTTTTCTCTCGCAAGAATAAGTAAGAATACCACGTTACAAGGAAATACAGTTTTGCAGACTAAAGACAAATACGCACGTATTAGAAATACTTAAACTTTACGAGAAGAAATATGGCATTGTACAAAATTATCTAGTATTTCCTAAACAACACGTTGTAACTCGAAAAGACTTGGTGTGGCATGTATGTCTAAGCGTGTAGCCTCAAAATAGAATGCACAGGAGAGTTTTCTCTCGAAAGAATATGTAAGAATACCATGTTACAAGGAAATACAGTGTTGTAGAGTAAAGACAAATAAGCACGTATTAGAAACACTTAAACATTAAGAGAAGAAATAAAGCATCGTAGAAAATTATCTTGTATTTCCTAAACAACACGTTGTAACTGGAAATGATTTGGTGTTGCGTCTATGTCTAAGCATGTAGCCTCAAAAGAGAATGCACAGAAGAGTTTTCTCTCGAAAAAATATGTCAGAATACCACGATTTAAGGAAATCCTGCATCGTGCGAAATTATCTTGGTTTTCTTAAACAAGACTTGGTAACTCGAAAAGCTTTGGTGTTGCGTGTATGTCTAAGCGTGTAGCCTCAAAAGAGAACGCACAGGAGAGTTTTCTCTCGAAAGAAAATGTAAGAATACCACGTTACAAGGAAATACAGTGTTGCAGAGTAAAGACAAATAAGTACATAATAGAAAAACTTAAACATTAAGAGAAGAAATAAAGATTCATAAAAAGTTATCTTGTTTTTCCTAAACAACACCTTGTAATTCGAAAAGATTTGGTGTTGCGTGTATGTCTAAGCTTGTAGCCTCAAAAGAGAATGCACAGGAGAGCTTTCCCTCGAAAACACATGTCAGAAAACCACGTTTTAAGGAAATCCTGCATCGTGCGAAATTATCTTTTTTTTTCTAAACAACACGTTGTAACTCGAAAAGCTTTGGTGTAGCTTGTATGTCTCAGTGTGTAGCCTCAAAAGAGAACACACAGGACAGTTTTCTCTCAGAAAAATGTGTCAGAATACCACGTTTTAAGGAAATCCTGTATCGTGCGAAATTATCTTTTTTTTCCCTAAACAACATGTTTTAACTCAAAAAGCTTTGGTGTTGCGTGTATGTCTAAGTGTGTAACCTCAAAAGAGAATGCACAGGAGAGTTTTCTCTCGCAAGAATATGTAAGAATACCACGTTACAAGGAAATACAGTTTTGCAGAGTAAAAACAAATACGTACATATTAGAAATACTTAAACTTTACAAGAAGAAATAACGCATCGTACAATATTATCTAGTATTTCCTAAACAACACGTTGTAACTCGAAAAGATTTGGTGTGTCCTGTATGTCTAATCGTGTAGCCTCAAAAGAGAACCCACAGGAGAATTTTCTCTCGAAAAAATATGTCAGAATACCTCGTTTTAAGGAAATTCTGCATCGTGGGAAATTATCTTGTTTTTCCTAAACAACATGATGTAACTCGAAAAGCTTTGGTGTTGTGTGCATGTCTAAGCGTGTAGCCTCAAAAGAGAACGCACAGGAGAGTTTTCTCTTGAAAAAATATGTCAGAATACCATGTTTTAAGAAAATCCAGTATTGTTCGAAAGTATCTTGTTTTTCCTAAACAACTTGTAACTCGAAAAGCTTTGTTGCTGCGTTTTTTTTTCTAAGCGTGCAGCCTCAAAAGAGAACGCACAGGACAGTTTTCTCTCAAAAGAATATGTAAGAATACCACGTTATAACGAAATACAGTGTTGCAGATTAAAGACAAATACATACAAATTGGAAATACTTAAACTTTATGAGAAGAAATAACGCATCGTGCAAAATTATCTTGTTTATTCTAGACAACATGTTTTAACTCGAAAGGATTTTGTGTTACGTGTATGTCTAATCTTGTAGCCTCAAAAGAGAACGCACATGAGAGTTTTCTCTCCAAAAAATATGTCAGAATACCACGTTTTAAGGAAATCCAGCATCGTGCGAAATTATCTTGTTTTTCCTAAACAACACGATGTAACTCGAGAAGCTTTGGTGTTCCGTGTATGTCTAAGTGTGTAGCCTCAAAAGAGAATGCACAGGAGAGGTTTCTCATGAAAGAATATGTAAGAATACCATGTTATAAGGAAATACAGTATTGCAGAGTAAAGACAAATACGTACGTATTGGAAATACTTAAACTTTACAAGAATACATAACGCATGGTGCAAAATTATCTTGTTTTTCCTAAAGAACACGTAGTAACTCGAAAAGAAGTGGTGTTGCGTGTATGTCTAAGCATGTAGCCTCAAAAGAGAACGCACAGGAGAGTTTTCTCTCGAAAGAATATGTAAGAATACCACGTTACAAGGAAATACAGTGTTGCAGAGTAAAGACAAATAAGTACATATTAGAAATAGTTAAACATTAAGAGAAGAAATAAAGCATCGTAAAAAATTATCTTGTATTTCCTAAACAACACGTTGTAACTCGAAAAGATTTGGTGTTATGTTTATGTCTAAATGTGTAGGCCCAAAAGAGAACCCACAGGAGAATTTTCTCTCGAAAAAATATGTCAGAATACCACGTTTTAAGGAAATCCTGCATCTTGCGAAATTATCTTGTTTTTCCTAAACAACACGTTGTAACTCGAAAAGCTTTGGTGTAGCTTGTATGTCTCAGCGTGTAGCCTCAAAAGAGAACACACAGGAGAGTTTTCTCTCGAAAAAATATGTCTAAATACCACGTTTTAAGAAAATCCTGCATCGTGCGAAATTATCTCTTTTTTCCTAAACAATTTGTTGTAACACGAAAAGCTTTGGTGTTGCGTTTTTGTCTAAGCGTGCAGCCTCAAAAGAGAACACACAGGAGAGTTTTCTCTCGAAAAAATATGTCAGAATACCACATTTTAAGGAAATCCTGCATCGTACGAAATTATCTTGTTTTTCCTAAACAACACGTTGTAACTCGAAAAGCTTTGGTGTAGCTTGTATGTCTCAGCGTGTAGCCTCAAAACAGAACACATAGGAGAGTTTTCTCTCAAAAAAATATGTCAGAATACCACTTATTAAGGAAATCCTGCATCGTGCGAAATTTTCTTTTTTTTTTCCTAAAAAACTTGTTGTAACTCGAAAAGTTTTGGTGTTGCGTTTTTGTCTAAGCGTGCAGCCTCATAAGAGAATGCACAGGACAGTTTTATCTCAAAAGAATATGTAAGAATACCACGTTATAAGGAAATACAGTGTTGCAGATTAAAGACAAATACATACATATTGGAAATACTTAAACTTTATGAGAAGAAATAACGCATCGAGCAAAATTATCTTGTTTTTCCTAAACAACACGTTGTAACTCGAAAAGATTTTGTGTTACATGTATGTCTAAGCTGGTACCCTCAAAAGAGAATGCACAGAAGAGTTTTGTCTCGAAAAAATATGTCAGAATTCCATGTTTTAAGGAAATCCCGCATCGTGCGAAATTATCTTTTTTTCCCTAAACAACAGGATGTAACTCGAACAGCTTTGGTGTTGCGTCTATGTCTAAGCGTGTAGAGTCAAAAGAGAATGCACAGGAGAGTTTTCTCTCGAAAGAATACGTAATAATACCACGTTACAAGGAAATACAGTGTTGCAGAGTAAAGACAAATACGTACGTATTAGAAATACTTAAACATAAAGAGAAGAAATAATGCATCGTACAAAATTATCTTGTATTTCCTAAACAACACGTTGTAACTCGAAAAGATTTGGTGTGGCATGTATGTCTAAGCGTGTAGCCTCAAAAGAGAACGCAAAGGAGAGTTTTCTCTCGAAAAAATGTGTCAGAATACCACGTTTTAAGGAACTCCCGCATAGTTCGAAATTATCTTGTTTTTCCTAAACGACACGTTATAACTCGAAAAGATTTGGTGTTGCGTGGTTGTCTAAACGTGTAGCCTCAAAAGAGTACCCACAGAGGAATTTTCTCTCGACAAAATATGTCAGAGTACCACGTTTTAAGGAAATCCCGCATCTTGCGAAATTATCTTTTTTTCCCTAAACAACACGTTGTAACTCGAAAAGCTTTAGTTATGCGTGTATGCCTAAGCATGTAGACTCAAAAGAGAACGCACAGGAGAGTTTTCTCTCGAAAGAATATGTAAGAATACCACATTACAAGGAAATACAGTGTTGCAGTGTAAAGACAAATACGTACATATTAGAAATACTTAAACATTAAGAGAAGAAATAAAGCATCATAAAAAATTATCTTGTATTTCCTAAACAACACGTTGTAACTCGAAAAGCTTTGGTGATGTGTGTATGCCTAAGCATGTAGACTCAAAAGAGAACGCACAGGAGAGTTTTCTCTCGAAAGAATATGTAAGAATACCACGTTACAAGGAAATACAGTGTTGCAGTGTAAAGACAAATACGTACATATTAGAAATACTTAAACATTAAGAGAAGAAATAAAGCATCATAAAAAATTATCTTGTATTTCCTAAACAACACATTCTAACTCGAAAAGATTTGGTGTTGCGTGTATGTCTAAGCATGTAGCCTTAAAAGAGAACGCAAAAGAGAGTTTTCTCTCGAAAAAATATGTCAGAATACCACGTTTTAAGGAAATCCCGCATCGTGTGAAATTATCTTGTTTTTATTAAACAACACGTTGTAACTCGAAAAGCTTTGGTGTTGCGTGTATGTCTAAGCATGTAGCCTCAAAAGAGAATGCACAGGAGAGTTTTCTCTCGAAAGAATATGTAAGAATACCATGTTATAAGGAAATACAGTGTTGCAGAGTAAAGACAAATACGTACTTATTGGAAATACTTAAACTTTACGAGAAGAAATAAAGTATCGTGCAAAATTATCTTGTTTTTCCTAAACAACACGTCGTAACTCAAAAAGATTTGGTGTTGCGTGTATGTCTAAGCTTGTAGCCTCAAAACAGAATGCACAGGAGAGTTTTCTCTCGAAAAAAATATGTCAGAATACCACGTTTTTAGGAAATCCTGCATCGTTCGAAATTATCTTGTATTTCCTAAACAACACGTTGTAACTCGAAAAGCTTTGGTGTAGCTTGTATGTCTCAGAATGTAGCCTCAAAAGAGTACACACAGGACAGTTTTATCTCAAAAGAATATGTAAGAATACCACGTTATAAGGAAATACAGTGTTGCAGATTAAAGACAAATACGTACATATTGCAAATACTTAAACTTTATGAGAAGAAATAACGCATTGTGCAATATTATCTTGTTTTTCCTAAACAACACGTTGTAACTCGAAAAGATTTTGTGTTACGTGTATGTCTAAGCTGGTAGTCTCAAAAGAAAATGCACAGGAGAGTTTTCTCTCGAAAAAATATGTCAGAATACCACGTTTTAAGGAAATCCCGCATCGTGCGAAATTATCTTGTTGTTCCTAAACAACAGGATGTAACTCGAAAAGCTTTGGTGTTGCGTGTATGTCTAAGCGTGTAGCCTCAAAAGAGAATGCACAGGAGAGTTTTCTCTCAAAAGAATATGTAAGAATACCATGTTATAAGGAAATACAGTGTTGCAGATTAAAGACAAATACGTACATATTGCAAATACTTAAACTTTATGAGAAGAAATAACGCATCCTGCAAAATTATCTTGTTTTTCATAAGCAACACGTTGTAACTCGAAAAGATTTTGCGTTACGTGTATGTCTAAGCTTGTAGCCTCAAAACAGAATGCACAGGAGAGTTTTCTCTTGAAAAAATATGTCAGAATACCACGTTTTAAGGAAATCCCGCATCATGCGAAATTATCTTGTTTTTCCTAAACAACACTTTTTAACTCGAAAAGCTTTAGTGTAGCTTGTATGTCTCAGCGTGTAGCCTCAAAAGAGAATGCACAGGAGACTTTTCTCTCGAAAGAATATGTAAGAATACCACGTTATGGGCGGCGGCGGCGGCGGCGGCGGTAGCAGTGGCTGCTCCAGCTGAAGGGCCATCAGCAGTGGAACCAAGGCGACACAGGGTCCAGTTAGGCCCTGCGCCCACGACCACTGACCTTCGCTGACCAGCCGGGCGGCAAGCAACTGCGGTTCTGCGGAGCCTTTCGCTGCACGGAAGCCACTTCAGAACTCGGCTGCCCGCCAGTCAGGAGAGACTCACCGCCATCGTGATCCCGGGCTCCAGAGATCGGTCAGACTGAGGTACACAAACATAATCCTAGGCCCAACACCGCAGGGGTCTGAGCCAGACGGGCGTTGGCCTGCACCCAGGCCCTGGGCTGTTCGAGTGGCCATCGGGGCGCCAACCCAGCCAGGAGTTTTTTTTTTTGCCCCGGCCGGTGCACGCGCCGCCATTTTGCCTACAGGAGCCAGAGTGCTCGGGAGGGCAGAGACTGCTAACAAGCGTAGCCTGAGGCTAACAAAACGGGGGTCTAGGCCCCAAAAGGCACAGGACTGACCCCAAGAACTGGGCGGCTTGGTAGGCCATCTGTGTGTCAACCAGCCCAGGAGGTTATTAGCACAACAGACTCTCCCGGTGCTTTCGCGGAGCGCGGACGCGCACGCCCGCCATCCGGGTCACCTGGCGGACCCAAATAACAGACATAGCCCTAGGGGAACTTTGCTCGGACCTTGGCCTCCCAGGCGTTTGCCTGGACTCAGGGCCCAGGCGACAAGGCTAACCTAGTGTGCGCCAGCCCGGTTGGGGAAATCGGCTGCCCAGCGGAGTGAGCGGAGCACAGGGGAGGTCACAGCAACATTCACCTTCGGAGCTCCCTGGGGGTGCACACGGGTTCCACCTGGTCCACAGACACAATCTGGGGCAAGGCCTCAGGCAGAAGCCCCCAGCTCAACTCTCTCCGCTTCAGATCAGCCTGGGTGGCCGCCACATCTCCAGGTCCCTCAAGAGGCTAGTGGGGGCTTCCGGGCGGCCAGCTGGGAGAAGTCGGTGTGCTCCAATAAATCCTGCGGGCCCCAGCGGGAGCCTTCAGGTGCCTGCTTCGGGATCTGAACAGCCTGGACAACAGCACCCTGTCTATAGGCAGTGCAGAGTGTAAGCTGTGCACCAGAGGCCAACGGGGAAGGGGCAGCTTGCACTGGTGAGTCCAGCACTGACAAGACCAAGTAACACCAGTGAGAGCCAGATGGCAAAAGGCAAACGCAGAAACGTCACTAACAGAAATCAAGGCAATATGGCAACATCTGAACCAAATTCTCCTCTACCAGCAAGTCCTGGATACCCCATCACACCAGTAAAACAAGATTTGGATTTAAAATCACTGGTCATGATGCTGGTACAGGAACACATGAAGGACATTGAGGAGAAAATGGATCAAAAGTTAGAAGCCCTTGCAAGGGAAACACAAAAATCATTGAAAGAAATCCAGGAGAATACAAAAGCCAACAAGGAGGAAATGCAAAAAACACTTAAAGAAATACAGGAGAACTTTGCTCAACAGGCTGAGGTCATGAAAGACGAAACACAAAAATCTCTTAAAGAAATACAGGAGAACTTTGGTCAACAGGCTGAGCTCATGAAAGAGGAAACACAAAAATCTCTTAAAGAATTACAGGAAAACACAAACATGCAAGGGAAGGAGCTAAGCAAAACCATCCAGGATCTAAAATCAGAAGTAGAAACAACTAAGAAAACTCAAAGGGAGACAACTTTGGAGATAGAAAGCCTTGGGAAGAAATTAGGGGACAGAGATGCAAATATCAACAACAGAATACAAGAGATAGAAGAAAGAATCTCAGATGCTGAAGATTCCATAGAAACCATGGACTCAACAGTTAAAGAAAATGCAAAGTGCAAAAAGCTTGTAACCCAAAATATCCAGGAAATCCAGGACACAATGAGAAGACCAAATCTAAGGATTATAGGCATAGATGAGAGTGAAGATTTACAACTTAAAGGGCCAGCAAATATCTTCAATAAAATTATGGAAGAAAACTTCCCTAACCTAAAGAGAGAGATGCCCATGAATATACAAGAAGCCTACAGAACTCCAAACAGACTGGACCAGAACAGAAATACTTCCCGTCACATAATAATCAAAACACCAAATGTTCTAAACAAAGAAAGAATACTAAAGGCAGTAAGAGAAAAAGGCCAAGTAACATATAAAGGAAGACCTATCAGAATCACAGCAGACTTTTCACCTGAGACTATGAAGGCTAGAAGGTCCTGGGCAGATCTCATGCAGACTCTAAGAGAACACAAATGCCAACCAAAACTACTATATCCAGCAAAACTCTCAATCACCATAGATGGAGAAACTAAGATATTTCACGACAAAACCAAGTTCACCCAATATCTATCCACAAACCCAGCCCTAAAAAGGATAATAGGAGGACAACACCAATACAAGGAGGGAAACTCCACCCTGAAAAAAGCAAGATAGTAACCTTTCATCAAACCCAAATAAGTTAAGCAATCAAATTTAAAAAATAACGTCAAAAATGATAGGAAGTAACAATCACTATTCCTTAATATCTCTTAACATCAATGGACTCAATGCCCCAATAAAAAGACACAGACTAACTGACTGGATACGTAAACAGGACCCTACATTTTGCTGCTTACAGGAAACACACCTCAGGGTCAAAGACAAACACTACCTTAGAGTAAAAGGCTGGAAGACAATTTTACAAGCAAATGGTCTCAGGAAACAAGCTGGAGTAGCCATTTTAATATCAGATAAAATTGACTTTCAACCCAACGTCATCAAAAGAGACTCTGAGGGACACTTCTTGCTGGTCAAAGGAAAAATACAACAAGAAGAACTCTCAATCCTGAACATCTATGCTCCAAATGCAAGGGCACCCTCTTTCATAAAAGAAACTTTATTAAAACTCAAAGCACACATTGCACCTAACACAATAATTGTGGGTGACTTCAACACTGCACTTTCCTCAATGGACCGATCAGGAAAACAGAAACTAAACAAGGACACAATGAAACTAATTGAAGCTTTGGACCAATTAGAATTAACAGATATATATAGAACATTCTATCCTAAAACAAAAGAATATACCTTTTTTTCAGCACCTCATGGTACCTTCTCCAAAATCGACCATATAATTGGTCACAAGACAGACCTCAACAAATATAAAAAGATAGAACTAATCCCATGCCTCCTATCTGATCACTATGGAATAAAAGTGGTCTTCAATAGCAACAGAAACAACAGAAAACCCACAAACACGTGGAGATTGAACAATACTCTACTCAATGACACCTTGGTCAAGGAAGAAATAAAGAAAGAAATTAAAGACGTTTTAGAACACAATGAAAATGAAAACACAACATACCCAAATCTATGGGACACAATGAAAGCAGTGCTAAGAGGAAAACTCATAGCCCTGAGTGCCTCCAAAAAGAAAATGGAGAGAGCATACATTACCAACTTAATGACACACCTGAAAGCCCTAGAACAAAAAGAAGCTATTTCACCCAGGAGGAGTAGAAGGCAGGAAATCATCAAACTCAGGGCCGAAATCAATCAAGTAGAAACAAAGAGAACCATACAAAAAATCAACAAAACTAGGAGCTGGTTCTTTGAGAAAATCAACAAGATAGATAAACCCTTAGCCAGACTGACCAAAGGGCACAGAGAAAGTATCCAAATTAACAAACTTAGAAATGAAAAGGGAGACATAACAACGGAAACTGAGGAAATCCAAAAAATCATCAGATCCTACTACAAGAGCCTGTACTCAACACAACTGGAGAATCTGGAGGAAATGGACAATTTCCTTGACAGATACCAAATACCAAAATTAAATCAGGACCAACTAGACCATCTAAACAGTCCCATAAAGCCTAAAGAAATAGAAGGAGTCATAGAAAGTCTTCCAACCAAAAAAAGCACAGGACCAGATGGTTTCAGTGCAGAATTCTACCAGACCTTCAAAGAAGAGTTAACACCAATACTCTTCAAACTATTCCACAAAATAGAAACAGAAGGAACACTACCCAATTCCTTCTACGAAGCCACAATTACGCTGATACCAAAGCCACACAAAGATCCAACAAAGAAAGAGAACTTCAGACCAATTTCCCTTATGAACATCGATGCAAAAATACTCAACAAAATTCTTGCCAACCGAATCCAAGAACACATCAAAACGATCATCCACCATGATCAAGTAGGCTTTATCCCGGGAATGCAGGGTTGGTTCAATATACGGAAATCCATCAATACAATCCACTACATAAACAAACTCAAAGAACAAAACCACATGGTCATTTCATTGGATGCTGAAAAAGCATTTGACAAAATTCAGCATCCTTTCATGCTTAAAGTCTTGGAGAGAACAGGAATTCAAGGCCCATACCTAAACATAGTAAAAGCAATATACAGCAAACCGGTAGCCAGCATCAAACTAAACGGAGAGAAACTTGAAGCAATCCCACTGAAATCAGGGACCAGACAAGGCTGCCCCCTTTCTCCTTATCTTTTCAATATTGTACTTGAGGTACTAGCTCGGGCAATTCGACAACATAAGGAGGTCAAAGGGATACAAATTGGAAAGGAGGAAGTCAAACTATCATTATTTGCAGACGACATGATCGTCTATCTAAGTGACCCAAAGAACTCCACTAGAGAGCTCCTACAGCTGATAAACAACTTCAGCAAAGTGGCAGGTTACAAAATCAACTCAAGCAAATCAGTGGCCTTCCTATACTCAAAGGATAAGCAGGCTGAGAAAGAAATTAGGGAAATGACCCCCTTCACAATAGCCACAAACAGTATAAAGTATCTTGGGGTGACTCTTACCAAACATGCGAAAGATCTGTATGGCAAGAACTTCAAGACTCTGAAGAAGGAAATGGAAGAAGACCTCAAAAAATGGGAAAACCTCCCATGCTCATGGATCGGTAGAATCAATATAGTTAAAATGGCCATTTTGCCTAAAGCACTATACAGATTCAATGCAATACCCATCAAAATCCCAACTCAATTCTTCACAGAGTTAGAAAGAGCAATTATCAAATTCATCTGGAACAACAAAAAACCCAGGATAGCTAAAACTATTCTCAGCAACAAAAGAAAATCTTGGGGAATCAGTATCCCTGACCTCAAGCAATACTACAGAGCAATAGTGTTAAAAACTGCATGGTATTGGTACAGTGACAGGCAGGAGGATCAATGGAACAGGATTGAAGATCCAGAAATGAACCCACACACCTATGGCCACTTGATCCTCGACAAAGAGGCTGAAAACATCCAATGGAAAAAAGATAGCCTTTTCAACAAATGGTGCTGGTTCAACTGGAGGTCAGCATGCAGAAGAATGCGAATTGATCCATCCTTGTCTCCTTGTACTAAGCTCAAATCCAAATGGATCAAGGACCTCCACATAAAGCCAGACACTCTGAAGCTAATAGAAAAGAAACTGGGGAAGACCCTTGAGGACATCGGTACAGGGAGAAAGTTTCTGAACAGAACACCAATAGCGTATGCTCTAAGAGCAAGAATTGACAAATGGGACCTCATAAGGTTACAGAGTTTCTGTAAGGCAAAGGACACCATCAAGAGGACAGATCGGCAACCAACAAATTGGGAAAAGATCTTCACCAATCCTACATCAGATAGAGGGCTAATATCTAATATATATAAAGAACTCAAGAAGTTAGACTCCAGAAAACCGAACAACCCTATTAAAAAATGGGGTACAGAGTTAAACAAAGAATTCTCACCTGAAGAACTTCGGATGGCGGAGAAGCATCTTAAAAAATGCTCCACTTCATTAGTCATTAGGGAAATGCAAATCAAAACAACCCTAAGATTTCATCTTACACCAGTCAGAATGGCTAAGATTAAAAATTCAGGAGACAGCAGGTGTTGGAGAGGGTGCGGAGAAAGAGGAACACTCCTCCACTGCTGGTGGGGTTGCAAATTGGTACAACCACTCTGGAAAGCAGTCTGGCGGTTCCTCCGAAAACTGGGCACCTCACTTCCAGAAGATCCTGCTATACCACTCCTGGGCATATACCCAGAGGATTCCCCACCATGTAATAAGGATACATGCTCTACTATGTTCATAGCAGCCCTATTTATAATTGCCAGATGCTGGAAAGAACCCAGGTATCCCTCAACAGAAGAGTGGATACAAAAAATGTGGTATATCTACACAATGGAGTACTATTCAGCCATTAGAAACAATGAATTCATGAAATTCTTAGGCAAATGGATGGAGCTAGAGAACATCATACTAAGTGAGGTAACCCAGACTCAAAAGGTGAATCATGGTATGCACTCACTAATAAGTGGTTATTAACCTAGAAAACTGGAATACCCAAAACATAATCCACACATCAAATGAGATACAAGAAGAAAGCAGGAGTGGTCCCTGGTTCTGGAAAGACTCAGTGAAACAGTATTTGGCAAAACCAGAACGGGGAACTGGGAAGGGGTGGGAGGGAGGACAGGGGAAGAGAAGGGGGCTTACGGGACTTTCGGGGAGTGGGGGGGGGCTAGAAAAGGGGAAATCATTTGAAATGTAAATAAATTATATCAAATAAAAAAAAAAGAAAAGAAAAAAAAAAAGAATACCACGTTATAAGGAAATACAGTGTTGCAGAGTAAAGACAAATACGTACATATTAGAAATACTTAAACTGTACCAGAAGGAATAACGCATCATAAAAAATTATCTGTATTTCCTAAACAACACGTTGTAACTCGAAAAGATTTGGTGTTTTGTGTATGTCTAAATGTGCAGCCTCAAAAGAGAACCCACAGGAGAATTTTCTCTCGAAAAAATATGTCAGAATACCACGTTTTAAGGAAATCCTGCATCGTGCTAAATTATCTTGTTTTTCCTAAACAACACGGTGTAACTCGAAAAGCTGTGGTGTTGCGTGTATGTCTAAGCGTGTAGCCTCAAAAGAGAACACACAGTAGAGTTTTCCCTCGAAAAAATATGTCAGAATACCACGTTTTAAGAAAATCCCGAATCGTGCGAAATTACCTTGTTTTTCTAAACAACTTGTAACTCGAAAGCTTTGGTGTTGCGCTTTTGTCTAAGCGTGCAGCCTCAAAAGAGAACGCACAGGAGAGTTTTCTCTCAAAAGAATATGTAAGAATACCACGTTATAAGGAAATACAGTGTTGCAGAGTAAACACAAATACGTACGTATTGGAAATACTTAAACTTTACGAGAAGAAATAACGCATCATGCAAAATTATCTTGTTTTTCCTAAACAACGCATTTTACCTCGAAAAGATTTGGTTTTGCGTGTATGTCTAAGCTTGTAGCCTCAAACGAGAACGCACAGGAGAGTTTTCTCTCGAAAAAATATGTCAGAATACCACATTTTAATCAAATCCTGCATCCAGCGAAATTATCATGTTTTTTCCTAAACAAGACGTTGTAACTCGAAAAGCTTTGGTGTAGCTTGTATGTCTCACAGCATAGCCTCAAAAGAGTATGCACAGTAGAGTTTTCTCTCAAAAAAATATGTCAGAACACCACGTTTTAAAGACATCCCGCATCGTGCGAAATTATCTTGTTTTTCCTTAACAACATATTTTAACTCGAAAAGCTTTGTTGTTGCGTGTATGTCTAAGCGTTTAGCCTCCAAAGTGAACGCACAGGAGAGTTTTCTCTCGAAAGAATATGTAAGAATACCACGTTACACGGAAATAGAGTTGCAGAGAAAAGACAAATACATGCATATTAGAAATACTTAAACTTAAGAGTAGAAATAACGCATCGTAAAAAATTATCTTGTATTTCCTAAACAACACGTTGTTACTCGAAAAGATTTGGTGTTGCGTGTATGTCTACACGTGTAGCCTCAAAAGAGAACCCACAGGAGAATTTTCTCTCGAAAAATATGTCAGAATACCACGTTTTTAGAAAATTCTGCATCGTGCGAAATTATCTATTTTTTCCTAAACAACACATTGTAACTCGAAAAGCTTTGGTGTTGCTTGTATGTCTCAGTGTGTAGCCTCAAAAGAGAACGCACAGGAGGGTTTTCTCTTGAAAAAATATCTCAGAATACCACGTTTTAAGGAAATCCTGTATCGTGTGAAATTATGTTGTTTTTCCTTAACAACATATTTTAACTCGAAAATCTTTGGTGTTGCGTGTATGTTTAAGTGTGTAGCCTAAAAAGAGAATGCACAGGAGAGTTTTCTCTTGGAAAAATATTTCAGAATAAAACGTTTTAAGGAAATCCCACATCGTGGAAATTATCTTGTTTTTCCTAAACAACACGTTGTAACTCGAAAAGCTTTGGTGTTGCGTGTATGTCTAAGCATGTAGCCTCTAAAGAGAACGCACAGGAGAGTTTCTCTCGAAAGAATATGTAAGAATACCACGTTATAAGGAAATACAGAGTTGCAGAGTAAAGACAAATACGTACGTATTAGAAATACTTAAACTTTATGAGAAGAAATAATGCATCGTACAAAATTATCTTGTATTTCCTAAACAGCACGTTGTAACTCGAAAAGATTTGATGTTGCGTGTATGTCTAAACATGTAGCCCCAAAAGAGAACCCATAGGAGAATTTTCTCTTGAAAAATATATCAGAATACCACGTTTTAAGGAAATCCCGCATAGGGCGAAATTATCTTGTTTTTCCTAAACAACACGTTGTAATTCGAAAATATTTGGAGTTGCGTGTATGTCTAAGCATGTAGCCTCAAAAGAGAAGGCAGAGGAGAGTTTTCTCTCGAAAGAATATGAAAGAATACCACTTTATAAGGAAATACAGTGTTGCAGAGTAAAGACAAATATGTACATATTAGAAATACTTAAGCTTTACGAGAAGAAATAACGCATCGTAAAAAATTATCTTGTATTTCCTAAAGAACACGTTGTAACTCTTAAAGATTTAGTGTTGTGTGTATGTGTAAATGTGTAGCCTCAAAAGAGAACCCACAGGAGAATTTTCTCTTGAAAAATTATGTCAGAATACCACGTTCTAAGGCAATCCTGCATCTTGCGAAAATATCTTGTTTTTCCTAAACAACACATGGTAACTCGAAAAGCTTTGGTGTTGCGTGTATGTCTAAGTGTGTAGCCTCAAAAGAGAACGCACAGGACAGTTTTCTCTCGAAAAAATACGTCAGAATACCACGTTTTAAGAAAATCCCGTATGGTGAGAAATTATCTTGTTTTTCCTAAACAACTTGTTGTAACTCGAAAAGCTGTGGTGTTGCCTTTTTGTCTAAGCGTGCAGCCACAAAAGAGAACGCACAGGAGAGTTTTCTCTCCAAAGAATATGTAAGAATACCACGTTATATGGAAATATAGTGTTGCAGAGTAAAGACAAATACGTACATATTGGAAATACTTAAACTTTACGAGAAGAAATAACGCATCGAGCAAAATTATCTTGTTTTTCCTAAACAACACGTTGTAACTCGAAAAATTTTGGTGTTGCGTGTATGTCTAAGCTTGTAGCCTCTAAAGACAACGCACAGGAGAGTTTTCTCTTGAAAAAATATTTCAGAATAAAACGTTTTAAGGAAATCCCACATAGTGGAAATTATCTTGTTTTTCCTAAACAACATGTTGTAATTCGAAAAGCTTTGGTGTTGTGTGTATGTCTAAGCGTGTAGCCTCAAAAGAGAACGCACAGGAGAGTTTTCTCTCGAAAGAATATGTAAGAATACCACGTTACAAGGAAATACAGTGTTGCAGAGTAAAGACAAACACATACATATTAGAAATACTTAAAGTTTACGAGAAGAAATAACGCATCGTACACAATTATTTTGTATTTCCTAAACAACACGTTGTAACTCGAAAAGATTTGGTGTTGCATGTATGTCTAAACGTGTAGCCTCAAAAGAGAACCCACAGGAGAATTTTCTCTCGAAAAAATATGTCAGAATACCACGTTTTTAGGAAATCCTGCATCGAGCGAAATTATCTTGTTTTTCCTAAACAACACGTTGTAACTCGAAAAGCTTTGGTGTTGCTTGTATGTCTCAGCGTGTAGCTTCAAAAGAGAACGGACAGGAGAGTTTTCTCTCGAAAAATATCTCAGAATACCACGTTTTAAGGAAATCCTGTATCGTGCGAAATTATGTTGTTTTTCCTAAACAACATGTTTTAACTCGAAAAGCTTTGGTGTTGCGTGTACGTTTAAGTGTGTAGCCTAAAAAGAGAATGCACAGAAGAGTTTTCTCTTGCAAGAATATGTAAGAATACCACGTTACAAGGAAATACAGTTTTGCAGAGTAAAGACAAATACGTACATAACAGAAATACTTAAACTTTACGAGAAGAAATAATGCATCATACAATATTATCTTATATTTCCTAAACAATACGTTGTAACTCGAAAAGATTTGGTGTGGCGTGTATGTCTCAGCGTGTAGTCTCAAAAGAGAATGCACAGGTTAGTTTTCTCTCGAAAAAATATGTCAGAATATCACGTTTTAAAGAAATCCCGCATAGTGCGAAATTATCTTGTTTTTCCTAAACAACACGTTGTAATTCGAAAATATGTGGAGTTGTGTGTATGTCTAAGGGTGTAACCTCAAAAGAGAACGCACAGGAGAGTTTTCTCTCGAAAGAATATGTAAGAATACCACGTTATAAGGAAATACATTGTTGCAGATTAAAGACAAATACGTACATATTAGAAATACTTAAACTTTACGAGAAGAAATAACGCATCATACAAAATTATCTAGTATTTCTTAAACAACATGTTGTAACTCAAAAAGATATGGTGTTATGTGTATGTCTAAATGTGTAGCCCCAAAAGAGAACCCACAGGAGAATTTTCTTTTGAAAAAATATGTCAGGATACCACGTTTTAAGGAAATCCTGCATCGTGCGAAATTATCTTGTTTTTCCTAAACAACACGTTGTAACTCGAAAAGCTTTGGTGTTGCGTGTATGTCTAAGCATGTAGCCTCAAAAGAGAACGCACAGGAGAGTTTTCTCTCGAAAGAATATGTCAGAATACCATGTATTAAGGAAAACCTGCATCGTGCGAAATTATCTTGTTTTTCCTAAACAACACTTTGTAACTCGAAAAGCTTTGGTGTTGCGTGTATGTCTAAGCGTGTAGCCTCAAAAGAGAATGCACAGGAGAGTTTTCTCTCCAAAGAATATGTAAGAATACCACGTTATAAGGAAATACAGTGTTGCAAGAGTAAAGACAAATACTTATATATTAGAAATACTTAAACGTTACGAGAAGAAATAAAGCATCGTGCAAAATTATCTTGTTTTTCCTAAACAACACGTTGTAACTCGAAATATTTGGTGTTGCGTGTATGTCTAAGCATGTAGCCTCAAAAGGGAACGCACAGGAGAGTTATCTCTCGAAAGAATATGTAAGAATACCACGTTATAACGAAATACAGTGTTGCAAGAGTAAAGACAAATACATACTTATTAGAAATACTTAAACTTTACAAGAAGAAATAAAACATCGTGTAAAATTATCTTGTTTTTCCTAAACAACACGTTGTAACTCGAAAAGATTTGGTGTTGCGTGTATGTCTAAGCATGTAGCCTCAAAAGAGTACGCACCGGAGAGTTTTCTCTCGAATAAATATGTCAGAATACCACGTTTTAAGGACATCCCGCATAGTGCGAAATTATCTTGTTTTTCTGAAACAACACGTTGTAACTCGAAAAGATTTGGTGGTGCGTGTATGTCTAAGCGTGTAGCCTCAAAAGAGAATGCACAGGAGAGTTTTCTCTTGAAAGAATATGTAAGAATACCACGTTATAAGAAAATACTGTGTTGCAGAGTAAAGACAAATACGTACGTATTACAAATACTTAAAGTTTATGAAAGAAATAATCAATCGTACACAATTATCTTGTATTTCCTAAACAACACGTTGTAACTCGAAAAGATTTGGTGTTGTGTGTATGTCTAAGCTTGTAGCCTCAAAAGGGAATGCACAGGAGATTTTTTTCCCGAAAAATATGTCAGAATACCACGTTTTTAGGAAATCCTGCATCGTGCGAAATTATCTTGTTTTTCCTAAACAACACGTTGTAACTCGAAAAGCTTTGGTGTTGCTTATATGTCTCAGCATGTAGCCTCAAAAGAGAATGGACAGGAGAGTTTTCTCTCGAAAAAATATCTCAGAATACCACGTTTTAAGGAAATCCTGTATCGTGCGAAATTATGTTGTTTTTCCTAAACAACATGTATTGCCTCGAAAAGCTTTGGTGTTGCGTGTACGTTTAAGTGTGTAGCCTAAAAAGAGAATGCACAGGAGAGTTTTCTCTTGCAAGAATATGTAAGAATACCACGTTACAAGGAAATACAGTTTTGCAGAGTAAAGACAAATACGTACATATTAGAAATTCTTAAACTTTACGAGAAGAAATAACGCATCGTACAAAATTATCTTCTACTTCCTAAACAACACGTTGTAACTCGAAAAGATTTGGTGTGGCGTGTATGTGTAAGCGTGTAGCCTCAAAGGAGAACGCACAGGAGAGTTTTCACTCGAATAAAATATGTCAGAATACCACGTTTTAAGGAAATCACGCATAGTGCGAAATTATCTTGTTTTTCCTAAACAACACGTTGTAACTCGAAAAGTTTTGGTGTTCCGTCTATGTCTAAGGGTGTAGCCTCAAAGGAGAACACACAGGAGAGTTTTCTCTCAAAAGAATATATAAGAATAGCACGTTATAAAGAAATACACTGTTGCAGAGTAAAGACAAATACGTACGTATTAGAAATACTTAAACTTTACGAGAAGAAATAATGCATCGTAAAAATTATCTAGCATTTCCTAAACAACACGTTGTAACTCAAAAAGATATGGTGTTGTGTGTATGTCTAAATGTGTAGCCTCAAAAGAGAACCCACAGGAGAATTTTCTTTCGAAAAAATATGTCAGGATACCACGTTTTAAGGAAATCCTGCATCGTGCGAAATTATCTTGTTTTTCCTAAACAACACGTTGTAACTCGAAAAGCTTTGGTGTTGAGTGTATGTCTAAGCATGTAGCCTCAAAAGAGAACGCACAGGAGAGCTTTCTCTCGAAAAAATATGTCAGAATACCACGTATTAAGGAAAACCCGCATCGTGCGAAATTATCTTGTTTTTCCTAAACAATACGTTGTAACTCGAAAAGCTTTGGTGTTGCGTGTATGTCTAAGCATGTAGCCTCAAAAGAGAATGCACAGGAGAGTTTTCTCTCCAAAGAATATGTAAGAATACCACGTTATAAGGAAATACAATGTTGCAAGAGTAAAGACAAATACTTACATATTAGAAATACTTAAAGTTTACGAGAAGAAATAAAGCATCGTGCAAAATTATCTTGTTTTTCCTAAACAACACGTTGTAACTCGAAATATTTGGTGTTGCGTGTATGTCTAAACATGTAGCCTCAAAAGGGAATGCACAGGAGAGTTTTCTCTCAAAAAATATGTCAGAATACCACGTTTTAAGGACATCCCGCATTGTGCGAAATTATCTTGTTTTTCCTTAACAACATATATTAACTTGAAAAGCTTTGGTGTTGCGTGTATGTCTAAGCGTGTAGCCTCAAAAGAGAATGCACAGGAGAGTTTTCTCTCGAAAGAATATGTAAGAATACCACGTTACAAGGAAATACAGTGTTGCAGAGTATAGACAAATACATACATATTAGAAATACTGAAACTTTACGAGAAGAAATAACGCTTCGTACAAAATTATCTTGTATTTCCTAAACAACACGTTGTAACTCGAACAGATTTGGTGTTGCGTGTATGTCTAAACGTGTAGCCTCAAAAGACAACCCACAGGAGAATGTTCTCTCGAAAAAAATATGTCAGAATACCACGTTTTTAGGAAATCCTGCATCGTGCGAAATTATCTTGTTTTTCCTAAACAACACGTTGTAACTCGAAAAACTTTGGTGTTGCATGTATGTCTAAGCATGTAGCCTCAAAAGAGAACGCACAGGAGAGTATTCTCTCGAAAGAAAATGTAAGAATACCACGTTTTAAGGAAATACAGTGTTGCAGACTAAAGACAAATGCGTACGTATAAGAAATACTTAAAGTTTATGAGAAGAAATAACACATCGTACAAAATTATCTTGTATTTCCTAAACAACTCGTTGTAACTCAAAAAGATTTGGTGTTGCGTGTATGTCTAAATGTGTAGCCTCAAAAGAGAAGCCACAGGAGAATTTTCTCTCGAAAAAATATGTCAGATTACCACGTTTTCAGGAAATCCTGCATCGTGCGTAATTATCTTGTTATTCCTAAACAACACGTTATAACTCGAAAAGATTTGGTGTTGCGTGTATGTCTCAGCGTGTAGCCTCAAAAGAGAACGCACAGGAGAGTTTTCTCATGAAAAAATATGTCAGAATACAATGTTTTAAGGAAATCCCGCATCGTGGAAATTATCTTGTTTTTCTTAAACAATACGTTGTAACTCGAAAAGCTTTGGTGTTGCGTGTATGTCTAAGTGTGTAGCGTCCAAAGAGAACGCAGAGGAGAGTTTGCTCTCGAAAGAATACGTAAGAATACCACGTTATAAGGAAATACAGTGTTGCAGAGTAACGACAAATACTTACATATTGGAAATACTTACACTATACGAGAAGAAATAACTCATCGTGCAAAATTATCTTGTTTTTCCTAAACAACACGTTGTAACTCGAAAACCTTTGGTGTTGCGTGTATGTCTAAGCGTGTAGCGTCCAAAGAGAACGCAGAGGAGAGTTTGCTCTCGAAAGAATACGTAAGAATACCACGTTATAAGGAAATACAGTGTTGCAGAGTAAAGACAAATACTTACATATTGGAAATACTTACACTATACGAGAAGAAATAACTCATCGTGCAAAATTATCTTGTTTTTCCTAAACAACACGTTGTAACTCGAAAAGATTTGGTGTTGCGTGTATGTCTAAGTGTGTAGCCTAAAAGAAGAATGCACAGGAGAGTGTTCTCTTGCAAGAATATGTAAGAATACCACGTTACAGGGAAATACAGTTTTGCAGAGTAAAGACAAATACGTACATATTAGAAATACTTAAACTTTACGAGAAGAAATAACGCATCATACAAAATTATTTTGTATTTCCTAAACAACACGTTGTAACTCCAAATTCGTTGGTGTTGGGTGTATGTCTAAGCGTGTAGCATCAAAAGAGAATGCACAGGAGAGTTTTCTCTCGAAAAATATGTCAGAATACCTCGTTTTTGGAAATCCCGCATCGTGCGAAATTATGTTGTTTTTCCTAAACAACAGGTTGTAACTCGAAAAGCTTTGGTGTTGCGTGTATGTCTAAGCGTGTAGCCTGAAAAGAGAACGCAAGGAGAATTTTCATTCGAAAGAATATGTAAGAAACCACGTTATAAGGAAATACAGTGTTGCAGAGTAAAGACAAATACGTTCGTATTAGAAATACTTAAACTTTATGAGAAGAGATAATGGATCGTACAAAATTATATTGTATTTCCTAAACAACACGTTGTAACTCGAAAAGATTTGGTGTTGCGTGTATGTCTAAGTGTGTAGCCTCAAAGGAGAATGCACAGGAAAGTTTTCTCTCACAAGAATATATAAGAATACCACGTTACAAGGAAATACAGTTTTGCAGAGTAAAGACAAATACGTACATATTAGAAATACTTAAACTTTACGAGAAGAAATAACGCATCATACAAAATTATTTTGTATTTCCTAAACAACACGTTGTAACTCCAAAATCTTTGGTGTTGTGTGTATGTCTAAGCGTGTAGCCGCAAAAGAGAATGCACAGGAGAGTTTTCTCTCAAAAATATGTCAGAATACCTCGTTTTTAGGAAATCCCGCATCGTGCGAAATTATGTTGTTTTTCCTAAACAACACGTTGTAACTCGAAAAGCTTTGGTGTTAGGTGTATGTCTAAGCGTGTAGCCTCAAAGGAGAACGCACAGGAGAGTTTTCATTCAAAAGAATATGTAAGAAACCACGTTATAAGGAAATACAGTGTTGCAGAGTAAAGACAAATACGTTCGTATTAGAAATACTTAAACTTTATGAGAAGAAATAACGCATTGTACAAAATTATCTTGTATTTCCTAAACAACACGTTGTAACTCGAAAAGATTTGGTGTTGCATGTATATCTAAGCATGTAGCCTCAAAAGAGTACGCACCGGAGAGTTTTCACTCAAAAAAATATGTCAGAATACCACGTTTTAAGGAAATCCCGCATCGTGCGAAATTATCTTGTTTTTCTTAAACAACACGTTGTAACTCGAAAAAATTTGGTGTTGCATGTATGTCTAAGCGTGTAGCCTCAAAGGAGAATGCACAGGAGAGTTTTCTCTCGAAAGAATATGTAAGAATACCACGTTATAAGAAAATACAGTGTTGCAGAGTAAAGACAAATACATACATATTAGAAATACTTAAAGTTTATGAGAAGAAATAACGCATCGTACACAATTATCTTGTATTTCCTAAACAACACGTTGTAACTCGAAAAGATTTTGTGTTACGTGTATGTCTAAGCTTGTAGCCTCAAAAGAGAACCCACAGGAGAATTTTCTCTCGAAAAATATGTCAGAATACCACGTTTTAAAGAAATCCTGCATCATGCGAAATTATCTTGTTTTTCCTAAACAACACGTTGTAACTCGAAAAGCTTTGGTGTTGCGTGTATGTCTAAGTGTGTAGCCTCAAAAGAGAATGGACAGGAGAGTTTACTCTCGAAAAAGTATGTCAGAACAGCACGTTTTAAGAAAATCCCTTATAGTGCAATATTATCTTGTTTTTCCTAAACAACACATTGTAACTCGAAAAGCTTTGGTGTTGCGTTTTTGTCTACGCATGCAGCCTGAAAAGAGAACGCACAGGAGAGTTTTCTCTCGAAAGAATATGTAAGAATACCACGTTACAAAGAAATAAAGTGTTGCAGAGTAAAGACAAATACGTACGTATTGGAAATTCTTAAACTTTACGAGAAGAAATAACGTATTGTACAAAATTATCTTGTATTTCCTAAACAACACGTTGTAACTCGAAAAGATTTGGTGTGGCGTGTATGTCTAAGCGTGTAGCCTCAAAGGAGAACGCACAGGAGAGTTTTCACTCGAATAAAATATGTCAGAATACCACGTTTTAAGGAAATCCTGCATCGTGCGAAATTATCTTGTTTTTCTTAAACAACACGTTGTAATTCGAAAATATTTGGAGTTGTGTGTATGTCTAAAGGTGTAACCTCAAAAGAATATGTAAGAATACCATGTTATAAGGAAATACATTGTTGCAGATTAAAGACAAATACGTACATATTAGAAATACTTAAACTTTACGAGAAGAAATAACGCATCATACAAAATTATCTAGCATTTCCTAAACAACACGTTGTAACTCAAAAAGATATGTGTGCATGTCTAAATGTGTAGCCCCAAAAGAGAACCCACAGGAGAATTTTCTTTCGAAAAAATATGTCAGGATACCACGTTTTAAGGAAATCCTGCATCGTGCGAAATTATCTTGTTTTTCCTAAACAACACGTTGTAACTCGAAAAGCTTTGGTGTTGCGTGTATGTCTAAGCATGTAGCCTCAAAAGAGAACGCACAGGAGAGTTTTCTCTCGAAAAAATATATCAGAATGCCACGTATTAAGGAAAACCCGCATCGTGCGAAATTATCTTGTTTTTCCTAAACAACACTTTGTAACTCGAAAAGCTTTGGTGTTGCGTGTATGTCTAAGCATGTAGCCTCAAAAGAGAATGCACAGGAGAGTTTTCTCTCCAAAGAATATGTAAGAATACCACGTTATAAGGAAATACAGTGTTGCAAGAGTAAAGACAAATACTTACATATTAGAAATACTTAAACTTTACGAGAAGAAATAAAGCATCGTGCAAAATTATCTTGTTTTTCCTAAACAACACGTTGTAACTCGAAATATTTGGTGTTGCGTGTATGTCTAAGCATGTAGCCTCAAAAGGAACGCACAGGAGAGTTTTCTCTCAAAAAAAAATATGTCAGAATACCACGTTTTAAGGACATCCCGCATTGTGCGAAATTATCTTGTTTTTCCTTAACAACATATATTAACTTGAAAAGCTTTGGTGTTGCATGTATGTCTAAGCGTGTAGCCTCAAAACAGAATGTACAGCAGAGTTTTCTCTCGAAAGAATATGTAAGAATACCACGTTACAAGGAAATACAGTGTTGCAGAGTATAGACAAATACATACATATTAGAAATACTGAAACTTTATGAGAAGAAATAACGCTTCGCAAAAAATTATCTTGTATTTCCTAAACAACACGTTGTAACTCGAATAGATTTGGTGTTGCGTGTATGTCTAAACGTGTAGCCTCAAACGAGAACCCAGAGGAGAATTTTCTCTCGAAAAAATATGTCAGAATACCACGTTTTTAGGAAATCCTGCATCGTGCGAAATTATCTTGTTTTTCCTAAACAACACGTTGTAACTTGAAAAGCTTTGGTCTTGCCCGTATGTCTAAGCGTGTAACCTCAAAAGAGAACGCACAGGAGAGTATTCTCTCGAAAGAAAATGTAAGAATACCACGTTATAAGGAAATACAGTGTTGCAGAGTAAAGACAAATGTGTACGTATTAGAAATGCTTAAAGTTTATGAGAAGAAATAACACATCGTACAAAATTATCTTGTATTTCCTAAACAATTCGTTGTAACTCAAAAATATTTGGTGTTACGTGTATGTCTAAATGTGTAGCCTCAAAAGAGAACCCACAGGAGAATTTTCTCTCGAAAAAATATGTCAGATTACCATGTTTTCAGGAAATCCTGCATCGTGCGAAATTATCTTGTTATTCCTAAACAACATGTTATAACTCGAAAAGATTTGGTGTTGCGTGTATGTCTCAGCGTGTAGCCTCAAGAGAGAACGCACAGGAGAGTTTTCTCACGAAAAAATATGTCAGAATACAACGTTTTATGGAAATCCCGCATCGTGGAAATTATCTTGTTTTTCTTAAACAATACGTTGTAACTCGAAAAGCTTTGGTGTTGCGTGTATGTCTAAGCGTGTAGCGTCCAAAGAGAACACAGAGGAGAGTTTGCTCTCGAAAGAATACGTAAGAATACCAGGATATAAGGAAATACAGTGTTGCAGAGTAACGACAAATACATACATATTGGAAATACTTACACTATACGAGAAGAAATAACTCATCGTGCAAAATTATCTTGTTTTTCCTAAACAACACGTTGTAACTCGAAAAGCTTTGGTGTTGCGTGTATGTCTAAGTGTGTAGCCTAAAAGAAGAATGCACAGGAGAGTGTTCTCTTGCAAGAATATGTAAGAATACCACGTTACAAGGAAATACAGTTTTGCAGAGTAAAGACAAATACGTACATATTAGAAATACTTAAACTTTACAAGAAGAAATAACGCATCATACAAAATTATTTTGTATTTCCTAAACAACACGTTGTAACTCCAAATTCGTTGGTGTTGGGTGTATGTCTAAGCGTGTAGCATCAAAAGAGAATGCATAGGAGAGTTTTCTCTCGAAAAATATGTCAGAATACCTCATTTTTGGAAATCCCGCATCGTGCGAAATTATGTTGTTTTTCCTAAACAACAGGTTGTAACTCGAAAAGCTTTGGTGTTGCGTGTATGTCTAAGCGTGTAGCCTGAAAAGAGAACGCACAGGAGAGTTTTCATTCGAAAGAATATGTAAGAAACCACGTTATAAGGAAATACAGTGTTGCAGACTAAAGACAAATACGTTCGTATTAGAAATACTTAAACTTTATGAGAAGAGATAATGGATCGTACAAAATTATATTGCACTTCCTAAACAACACGTTGTAACTCGAAAAGATTTGGTGTTGCGTGTATGTCTAAGTGTGTAGCCTCAAAAGAGAACCCACAGGAGAATTTTCTCTCGAAAAAATATGTCAGATTACCACGTTTTCAGGAAATCCTGCATCGTGCGAAATTATCTTGTTATTCCTAAACAACACGTTATAACTCGAAAAGATTTGGTGTTGCGTGTATGTCTCAGCATGTAGCCTCAAAAGAGAACGCACAGGGGAGTTTTCTCACGAAAAAATATGTGAGAATACAACGTTTTAAGGAAATCCCGCATCGTGGAAATTATCTTGTTTTTCTTAAACAATACGTTGTAACTCGAAAACCTTTGGTGTTGCGTGTATGTCTAAGCGTGTAGCGTCCAAAGAGAACGCAGAGGAGAGTTTGCTCTCGAAAGAATACGTAAGAATACCACGTTATAAGGAAATACAGTGTTGCAGAGTAACGACAAATACTTACATATTGGAAATACTTACACTATACGAGAAGAAATAACTCATCGTGCAAAATTATCTTGTTTTTTTTAAACAACACGTTGTAACTCGAAAAGCTTTGGTGTTGCGTGTATGTCTAAGTGTGTAGCCTAAAAGAAGAATGCACAGGAGAGTGTTCTCTTGCAAGAATATGTAAGAATACCACGTTACAGGGAAATACAGTTTTGCAGAGTAAAGACAAATACGTACATATTAGAAATACTTAAACTTTACGAGAAGAAATAACGCATCATACAAAATTATTTTGTATTTCCTAAACAACACGCTGTAACTCCAAATTCGTTGGTGTTGGGTGTATGTCTAAGCGTGTAGCATCGGAAGAGAATGCACAGGAGAGTTTTCTCTCGAAAAATATGTCAGAATACCTCGTTTTTGGAAATCCCGCATCGTGCGAAATTATGTTGTTTTTCCTAAACAACACGTTGTAACTCGAAAAGCTTTGGTGTTGCATGTATGTCTAAGCGTGTAGCCTGAAAAGAGAACGCACAGGAGAGTTTTTATTAGAAAGAATATGTAAGAAACCACGTTATAAGGAAATACAGTGTTGCAGATTAAAGACAAATACGTTCGTATTAGAAATACTTAAACTTTATGAGAAGAGATAATGGATCGTACAAAATTATCTTGTATTTCCTAAACAACACGCTGTAACTCGAAAAGATTTGGTGTTGCGTGTATGTCTAAGTGTGTAGACTCAAAGGAGAATGCACAGGAAAGTTTTCTCTCACAAGAATATATAAGAATACCACGTTACAAGGAAATACAGTTTTGCAGAGTAAAGACAAATACGTACATATTAGAAATACTTAAACTTTACGAGAAGAAATAACGCATCATACAAAATTATTTTGTATTTCCTAAATAACACGTTGTAACTCCAAATTCGTTGGTGTTGGGTGTATGTCTAAGCGTGTAGCATCAGAAGAGAATGCACAGGAGAGTTTTCTCTCGAAAAATATATCAGAATACCTCGTTTTTGGAAATCCTGCATAGTGCGAAATTATGTTGTTTTTCCTAAACAACACGTTGTAACTCGAAAAGCTTTGGTGTTGCATGTATGTCTAAGCGTGTAGCCTGAAAAGAGAATGCACAGGAGAGTTTTTATTAGAAAGAATATGTAAGAAACCACGTTATAAGGAAATACAGTGTTGCAGATTAAAGATAAATACGTTCGTATTAGAAATACTTAAACTTTATGAGAAGAGACAATGGATCGTACAAAATTATCTTGTATTTCCTAAACAACACGCTGTAACTCGAAAAGATTTGGTGTTGCGTGTATGTCTAAGTGTGTAGCCTCAAAAGAGAATGCACAGGAAATTTTTCTCTCACAAGAATATATAAGAATACCACGTTACAAGGAAATACAGTTTTGCAGAGTAAAGACATATACGTACATATTAGAAATACTTAAACTTTACGAGAAGAAATAACGCATTATACAAAATTATTTTGTATTTCCTAAACAACACGTTGTAACTCCAAATTCGTTGGTGTTGGGTGTATGTCTAAGCGTGTAGCATCAGAAGAGAATGCACAGGAGAGTTTTCTCTCGAAAAATATGTCAGAATACCTCGTTTTTGGAAATCCCGCATCGTGCGAAATTATGTTGTTTTTCCTAAACAACACGTTGTAACTCGAAAAGCTTTGGTGTTGCATGTATGTCTAAGCGTGTAGCCTGAAAAGAGAACGCACAGGAGAGTTTTTATTAGAAAGAATATGTAAGAAACCACGTTATAAGGAAATACAGTGTTGCAGATTAAAGATAAATACGTTCGTATTAGAAATACTTAAACTTTATGAGAAGAGACAATGGATCGTACAAAATTATCTTGTATTTCCTAAACAACACGCTGTAACTCGAAAAGATTTGGTGTTGCGTGTATGTCTAAGTGTGTAGCCTCAAAGGAGAATGCACAGGAAATTTTTCTCTCACAAGAATATATAAGAATACCACGTTACAAGGAAATACAGTTTTGCAGAGTAAAGACAAATACGTACATATTAGAAATACTTAAACTTTACGAGAAGAAATAACGCATCATACAAAATTATTTTGTATTTCCTAAACAACACGTTGTAACTCCAAATTCGTTGGTGTTGGGTGTATGTCTAAGCGTGTAGCATCAAAAGAGAATGCATAGGAGAGTTTTCTCTCGAAAAATATGTCAGAATACCTCGTTTTTGGAAATCCCGCATCGTGCGAAATTATGTTGTTTTTCCTAAACAACAGGTTGTAACTCGAAAAGCTTTGGTGTTGCGTGTATGTCTAAGCGTGTAGCCTGAAAAGAGAACGCACAGGAGAGTTTTCATTCGAAAGAATATGTAAGAAACCACGTTATAAGGAAATACAGTGTTGCAGACTAAAGACAAATACGTTCGTATTAGAAATACTTAAACTTTATGAGAAGAGATAATGGATCGTACAAAATTATATTGTACTTCCTAAACAACACGTTGTAACTCGAAAAGATTTGGTGTTGCGTGTATGTCTAAGTGTGTAGCCTCAAAAGAGAACCCACAGGAGAATTTTCTCTCGAAAAAATATGTCAGATTACCACGTTTTCAGGAAATCCTGCATCGTGCGAAATTATCTTGTTATTCCTAAACAACACGTTATAACTCGAAAAGATTTGGTGTTGCGTGTATGTCTCAGCGTGTAGCCTCAAAAGAGAACGCACAGGGGAGTTTTCTCACGAAAAAATATGTGAGAATACAACGTTTTAAGGAAATCCCGCATCGTGGAAATTATCTTGTTTTTCTTAAACAATACGTTGTAACTCGAAAACCTTTGGTGTTGCGTGTATGTCTAAGCGTGTAGCGTCCAAAGAGAACACAGAGGAGAGTTTGCTCTCGAAAGAATACGTAAGAATACCACGTTATAAGGAAATACAGTGTTGCAGAGTAACGACAAATACTTACATATTGGAAATACTTACACTATACGAGAAGAAATAACTCATCGTGCAAAATTATCTTGTTTTTCCTAAACAACACGTTGTAACTCGAAAAGCTTTGGTGTTGCGTGTATGTCTAAGTGTGTAGCCTAAAAGAAGAATGCACAGGAGAGTGTTCTCTTGCAAGACTATGTAAGAATACCACGTTACAGGGAAATACAGTTTTGCAGAGTAAAGACAAATACGTACATATTAGAAATACTTAAACTTTACGAGAAGAAATAACACATCATACAAAATTATTTTGTATTTCCTAAACAACACGTTGTAACTCCAAATTCGTTGGTGTTGGGTGTATGTCTAAGCGTGTAGCATCAGAAGAGAATGCACAGGAGAGTTTTCTCTCGAAAAATATGTCAGAATACCTCGTTTTTGGAAATCCCGCATCGTGCGAAATTATGTTGTTTTTCCTAAACAACACGTTGTAACTCGAAAAGCTTTGGTGTTGCATGTATGTCTAAGCATGTAGCCTGAAAAGAGAACGCACAGGAGAGTTTTTATTAGAAAGAATATGTAAGAAACCACGTTATAAGGAAATACAGTGTTGCAGATTAAAGACAAATACGTTCGTATTAGAAATACTTAAACTTTATGAGAAGAGATAATGGATCGTACAAAATTATCTTGTATTTCCTAAACAACACGCTGTAACTCGAAAAGATTTGGTGTTGCGTGTATGTCTAAGTGTGTAGCCTCAAAGAAGAATGCACAGGAAAGTTTTCTCTCACAAGAATATATAAGAATACCACGTTACAAGGAAATACAGTTTTGCAGAGTAAAGACAAATACGTACATATTAGAAATACTTAAACTTTACGAGAAGAAATAACACATCATACAAAATTATTTTGTATTTCCTAAACAACACGTTGTAACTCCAAAATCTTTGGTGTTGCATATATGTCTAAGCGTGTATCCGCAAAAGAGAATGCACAGGAGAGTTTTCTCTCGAAAAATATGTCAGAATACCTCGTTTTTAGGAAATCGCGCATCGTGTGAAATTATGTTTTTTTTTCCTAAACAACACGTTGTAACTCGGAAAGCTTTGGTGTTGCATGTATGTCTAAGCGTGTAGCCTCAAAAGAGAACGCACAGGAGAGTTTTCCTTCGAAAGAATATGTAAGAAAGCACGTTATAAGGAAATACAGTGTTGCAGAGTAAAGACAAATACGTTCGTATTAGAAATACTTAAACTTTATGAGAAGAAATAATGCATCGTACAAAATTATCTTGTATTTCCTAAACAACACGTTGTCACTCGAAAAGATTTGGTTTTGCGTGTATGTCTAAACGTGTAGCCTCAAAAGAGAATGCACAGGAGAGTTTTCTCTCGAAAAAATATGTCAGAATACCACGTTTTAAGGAAATCCATCATCGTGCGAAATTATCTTGATTTTCCTACACAACACATTGTAACTCGAAAAGCTTTGGTGTTGCGTGTATGTCTAAGCGTGTAGCCTCAAAAGAGTACACACAGGAGAGTTTTCTCTCGAAAGAATATGTAAGAATACCACGTTATAAGGAAATTCAGTGTTGCAGAGTAAAGACAAAACGTACGTATTAGAAATACTTAAACTTTACTAGAAGAAATAACGCATCATGTGAAATTATCTTGTATTTCCTAAACAACACGTTGTAACTCGAAAAGATTTGGTGTTGTGTGTATGTCTAAATGTGCAGCCTCAAAAGAGAACCCAAAGGAGAATTTTCTCTCTAAAAAATATGTCAGAATACCACGTTTTAAGGAAATCCCGCATCATGTGAAATTATCTTGTTCTTCCTAAACAACTTGTTGTAACTCGAAAAGCTTTGGTGTTGCATTTTTCTCTAACCGTGCAGCCTTAAAATAGAACGCACAGGAGAGTTTTCTCTCGAAAGAATATGTAAGAAATCCACGTTATAACGTAATACAGTGTTGTTGAGTAAAGACAAATATGTATGTATTAGAAATACTTAAACTTTACGAGAAGAAATAACGCATCATGCAAAATTATCTTGTTTTTCCTAAACAACACGTTGTAACTCGTAAAGATTTGGTGTTGAGTGTATGACTAAGCATGTAGCCTCAAAAGAGAATGCACAGGAGAGTTTTCTCTCGAAAAAATATGTCAGAATACCACGTTTTAAGGAAATCCAGCATTGTGCGAAATTATCTTGTTTTTTCTAAACAACACGTTGTAGCTCGAAAAGCTTTCGTGTTGCGTGTATGTCTAAGCATGTAGCCTCAAAAGAGAATGCACAGGAGAGTTTTCTCTCGAAAAAATATGTCAGAATACCACTTAAGGAAATCCAGCATTGTGCGAAATTATCTTGTTTTTTTCTAAACAACACGTTGTAGCTCGAAAATCTTTGGTGTTGCGTGTATGTCTAAGCATGTAGCCTCAGAAGAGAATGCACAGGAGAGTTTTCTCTCGAAAGAATATGTAAGAATACCACGTTTTAAGGAAATACAGTGTTGCAGGGTAAAGACAAATACGTACGTATTAGAAATACTTAAAAATTACGAGAAGAAATAACTCATCATGCAAAATTATCTTGTTTTTCCTAAACAGCACGTTTTAACTCAAAAAGATTTGGTGTTGAGTGTATGACTAAGCGTGTAGCCTCAAAAGAGAATGCACAGGAGAGTTTTCTCTCGAAAAATATGTCAGAATACCACGTTTTAAGGAAATCCAGCATCGTGCGAAATTATCTTGATTTTCCTACACAACACGTTGTAACTGGAAAAGCTTTGGTGTTGTGTGTACGTCTAAGCATGTAGCCTCAAAAGATAATGCACAGGAGAGTTTTCTCTCGCAAGAATATGTCAGAATACCACATTACAAGGAAATACAGTGTTGCAGAGTAAAGACAAATACGTACATATTAGAAATACTTAAACTTTATGAGAAGAAATAACGCATCGTACAAAATTATCTTGTATTTCCTAAACAACACATTATAACTCGAAAGATTTGTTGTTGTGTGTATGTCTAAATGTGTATCCTCAAAGAGAACCCACAGGAGAGTATTGTCTCGAAAAAATATGTCAGAATACCACGTTTTAAGGAAATCCCGCATCATGTGAAATTATCTTGTTTTTCCTAAACAACATGTTGTAACTCGAAAAGCTTTGGTGTTGCGTTTTTCTCTAACCGTGCAGCCTCAAAAGAGAACTCACAGGAGAGTTTTCTCTCGAAAGAATATGTAAGAATACCACGTTATAAAGAAATACAGTGTTGCAGAGTAAAGACAAATACGTACGTATGAGAAATACTTAAAATTTACGAGAAGATATAATGCATTGTGCAAAATTATCTTGTATTTCCTAAACAACACGTTGTAACTCTAAAAGAATTGGTGTTGCGTGTATGTCTAAACGTGTAGCCTCAAAAGAGAACCCACACGAGAATTTTCTCTCGAAATAATACGTCATAATACCACGTTTTAAGGAAACCCTCCATCGTGCGAAATTATATTGCTTTTCCTAAACAACACGTTGGAACTCGAAAAACTTTGGTGTTGCGTGTATGTCTAAGCGTGCAGCCTCAAAAGAGAACGCACAGGAGAATTTTCTCTCAAAAAATATGTCACAATACCACGTTTTAAGGAAATCCCGCATCGTATGAAATTATCTTGTTTTTCGTAAACAACATGTTTTAACTCGAAAAGCTTTGGTGTTGCATGTATATCTAAGTGTGTAGCCTCAAAGAGAATGCACAGGAGAGTTTTCTCTCGAAGAATATAACGTGGTAAGAATACCACGTTATAAGGAAATACAGTGTTGCAGAGTAAGGACAAATATGTACGTATTAGAAATACTTAGAATTTACGAGAAGAAATAACGCATCTTAAAAAAATTACCTTGTATTTCCTAAACAACACGTTGTAACTCGAAAAGATTTGGTGTTGAGTGTATGACTAAGCATGTAGCCTCAAAAGAGAACACACAGGAGAGTTTTCTCTCGAAAGAATATGTAAGAATATCACGTTATAAGGAAATACAGTGTTGCAGAGTAAGGACAAATATGTACGTATTAGAAATACTTAAACTTTATGAGAAGAAATAACGCATCATGCAAAATTATCTTGTATTTCCTAAACAACACGTTGTAACTCGAACAGAATTGGTGTTGCGTGTATGTCTAAACGTGTAGCCTCAAAAGAGCACCCAAAGGAGAATTTTCTCACGAAAAATACATCATAATACCACGTTTTAAGGAAATCCTGCATCGTGCTAAATTATCTTGTTTTTCCTAAACAACACGTTGTAACTCGAAAAACTTTGGTGTTGCGTGTATGTCTAAGCTTGTAGCCGCAAAACAGAATGCACAATAGAGTTTTCTCTCGAAAAAAATATGTAAGAATACCACGTTATAAGGAAATACAGTGTTGCAGAGTAAAGACAAATACGTACGTATTAGAAATACTTAAAATTTACGAGAAGAATTAACACATCGTGCAAAATTATCTTGTATTTCCTAAATAACACGTTGTAACTCGAAAAGATTTGGTGTTGAGTGTATGACTAAGCGTGTAGTCTCAAAAGAGAACGCACAGGAGAGTTTTCTCTCGAAAAAATATGTCAGAATACCACGTTTTAGGGAAATATGGCATCTTGCGAAATTATCTTGTTTTTCCTAAACAACACATTGTAACTCGAAAAAAATTGGTCTTGCCTGTATGTCTAAGCATGTAGCCTCAAAAGAGAACGCACAGGAGAGTTTTCTCTCAAAAGAATATGTAAGAATTCCACGTTATAACGGAATACAGTGTTGCAGAGTAAAAACAAATTCGTACGTATTAGAAATACTTAAACTTTATGAGAAGCAATAAAGCTCCGTAAAAATTTATCTTGTATTTCCTAAACAACAAGTTGATATTCATAAAGATTTGGTGTTGTTTGTATGTCTAAGCATATAGCCGGAAAAGAGAACACACAGGAGAGTTTTCTCTCAAAAAAATATGTCAGAATACCACGTTTTAAGGAAATCCCGCATCCTGCGAAATTATCTTGTTTTTCTTAAACAACATGTTGTAACTCGAAAAGCTTTGGTGTTGCATGTATGTGTAAGGGTTCAGCCTCAAAAGAGAACGCGCAGGAGAGTTTTCTCTCGAAAGAATATGTAAGAATACCACGTTATAAGGAAATACAGTGTTGCAGAGTAAAGACAAATACGTACATATTAGAAATACTTAAAATTTACGAGAAGAAATAACGCATCATGCAAAATTATCTTGTATTTCCTAAACAACACGTTGTAACTCGAAAAGATTTTGTGTTGCGTGTATGGTAAAGCATGTAGTCTCAAAAGAGAACACACAGGAGAATTTTCTCTCGAAAAAATATTTCTGAATATCACTTTTTAAGGAAATCCAGCATCGTGCGAAATTATCTTGTTTTTCCTAAACAACACGTTGTAACTCGAAAAGCTTTGGTGTTGCGTGTATGTCTAAGTGGGTAGTCTCAAAAGAGAACGCACAGGAGCGTTTTCACTCGAAAGAATATGTAAGATTCCCACATTATAAGTAAATACAGTGTTGCAGAGTAAAGACAAATACGTACATATTAGAAATACTTAAACTTTACGAGAAGAAATATTGCATCATAAAAAAATTCTCTTGTATTTCCTAAACAACACGTTGTAACTCGAAAATATTTGTTGTTGCATGTATGTCTAAACGTGGATCCTGAAAAGAGAACCCACAGGAGAATTCTCTCTAGAAAAAATATGTCAGAATTCCACGTTTTAAGGAAATCCTGCATCGTGCGAAATTATGTTATTTTTCCTAAACAACACATTGGAACTCGAAAAACTTTGGTGTAGAGTGTATGTCTAAGCATGTAGCTGCAAAAGAGAATGCACAGGAGAGTTTTCTCTCGAAAAAATATGTAAGAATACCACGTTATAAGGAAATCCAGTGTTGCAGAGTAAAGACAAATACGTACGTAATAGAAATACTTAAAATTTACGAGAAGAAATAACACATCGTGCAAAATTATCTTGTATTTCCTAAACAACACGTTGTAACTCGAAAAGATTTGGTGTTGAGTGTATGACTAATCGTGTAGTCTCAAAAGAGAACGCACAGGAGAGTTTTCTCTCGAAAAAATATGTCAGAATACCACCTTTTAGGAAATTCCCGCATAGTGTGAAACTATCTTGTTTTTCCTAAACAACACATTGTAACTCGAAAAAATTTGGTCTTGCCTGTATGTCTAAGCATGTAGCCTCAAAAGAGAATGCACAGGAGAGTTTTCTCTCAAAAGAATATGTAAGAATTCCACGTTATAACGGAATACAGTGTTGCAGAATAAAAACAAATTCGTACATATTAGAAATACTTAAACTTTATGAGAAGCAATAAAGCTCCGTAAAAATTTATCTTGTATTTCCTAAACAACAAGTTGATATTCATAAAGATTTGGTGTTGTTTGTATGTCTAAGCATATAGCCGGAAAAGAGAACATCCAGGAGAGTTTTCTCTCAAAAAAATATGTCAGAATACCACGTTTTAAGGAAATCCCGCATCATGCGAAATTATCTTGTTTTTCCTAAACAACATGTTTTAACTGGAAAAGCTTTGGTGTTATGTGTATGTCTAAGTGTGTAGCCTCAAAAGAGAACACACAGGAGAGTTTTCACTCGAAAGATTATGTAAGAATACCACATTATAAGGAAATACAGTGTTGCAGAGTAAAGACAACTATGTACGTATTAGAAATACTTAAACTTTACTAGAAGAAATAGGGCATCGTACAAAATTATCTTGTATTTCCTAAACAACACGTTGGAACTCAAAAGGATTTGGTGTTGAGTGTATGTCTAAGCATGTAGCCTCAAATGAAAATTCACAGGAGAGTTTTCTTTCGAAAAAATATGTCAGAATACCACTTTTGAAGGAAATCACGATTCGTGGGAAATTATCTTGTTTTTCCTTAACAACATATTTTAACTCGAGAAGTTTTGGTGTTGCGTGTATGTCTAAGCATGTAGCCTCAATAGAGAACGCACAGGAGAGATTTCACTCAAAAGAATATGAAAGAATAAAACGTTATAAGGAAATACAGAGTAGCATATTAAAGACAAATACGTACATATTGGAAATACTTAAACTTTATGAGAAGAAATAACGCATCGTGCAAAATTATCTTTATTTTCCTAAATAACACGTTGTAACACGAAAAGATTTGGTGTTGCTTGTATGTCTAAGATTCTAGCCTCAAAAGAGAACACACAGGAGAGTTTTCTCTCGAAAAAACATGTCAGAATACCCCGTTATAAGGAAATCGCACATCGTGCGAAATTATCTTGTTTTTCCTAAACAAAACGTTGTAACTTGGAAAGCTTTGGTGTTACGTGTATGTCTAAGCGTGTAGCCTCAAAAGACAATGCACAGGAGAGTTTTCTCACCAAAAAATATGTCAGAATACAATGTTTTAAGGAAATCGTGCATCGTGCGAAATTATCTTTTTTTTCCTAAGCAACTTGTTGTAACTCGAAAAGCTTTGGTGTTGCGTTTTTCTCTAAGCATGCAGCCTCAAAAGAGAACACACAGGAGAGTTTTCTCTCGAAAGAATATGTAAGAATACCACGTTATAAAGAAATACAGCGTTGCAGAGTAAAGACAAATACATACATATTAGAAGTACTTAAACTTTACGAGAAGAAATAACGCATCGTACAAAATTATCATGTATTTCCTAAACAACACGTTGTAACTCGAAAAGATTTGGTGTTGCGTGTATGAGTAAGCGTGCAGCCTCAAAAGAGAAAGCACAGGAGAGTTTTCTCTCGAAAAAAATGTGTCAGAATACCACGTTTTAGGGAAATACCGCATCATGCGATATTATCTTGTTTTTCCTAAACAACACGTTGTAACTCGAAAAGCTTTGGTGTTGTGTTTATGTCTAAGCATGTAGCCTCAAAAGAGAACGCACAGGAGAGTTTTCTCTCAAAAGAATATGTAAGAATTCCACGTTATAACGTAATACAGTGTTGCAGAGTAAAGACAAATATGTACGTATTAGAAATACTTAAACTTTACAAGAAGAAATAACGCATCAAGCAAAATTATCTAGTTTTTCTTAAACAACACGTTGTAACTCGAAAAGATTTGGTGTTGTGTGTATGACTAAGCGTGTAGCCTCAAAAGAGAACGCACAGTAGAGTTTTCTCTCGAAAAAATATGTCAGAATACCACGTTTTAAAGAAATCCAGCATTGTGTGAAATTATCTTGTTTTTTCTAAACAACACGTTGTAGCTCGAAAAGCTTTGGTGTTGCGTGTATGTCTAAGCGTGTAGCCTCAAAAGAGAACGCACAGGACAGTTTTCTCTTGAAAGAATATGTAAGAATACCATGTTATAAGGAAATACAGTGTTGCATGGTAAAGACAATACATACGTATTAGAAATACTTAAACTTTACGAGAAGAAATAACGCATCATGCAAAATTATCTTGTTTTTCCTAAACAACACGTTGTAACTCGAAAAGATTTGGTGTTGAGTGTATGACTAAGCGTGTAGCCTCAAAAGAGAATGCACAGGAGGGTTTTCTCTCGAAAAAATATGTCAGAATACCACGTTTAAAGGAAATCCAGCATCGTGCGAAATTATCTTGTTTTTCCTAAACAACACGTTGTAACTCGAAAAGTTTTGGTGTTGCGTGTATGTCTAAGCGTGTAGCCTCAAAAGGGAATGCACAGGAGAGTTTTCATTCGAAAGAATATGTAAGAATACCACATTACAAGGAAATACAGTGTTGCAGAGTAAATACAAATACGTACATATTAAAAATACTTAAACTTTATGAGAAGAAATAACGCATTGTACAAAATTATCTTGTATTTCCTAAACAACACATTATAACTCGAAAAGATTTGTTGCTGCGTGTATGTCTAAACATGTATCCTCAAAGAGAACACACAGGAGAGTATTCTCTCGAAAAAATATGTCAGAATACCACGTTTTAAGGAAATTCCACGTCATGTGGAATTATCTTGTTTTTTCCTAAACAACTTGTTGTAACTCGAAAAGCTTTGGTGTTGCATTTTTCTCTAACCATTCAGCCTCAAAAGAGAATGCACAGGAGAGTTTTCTCTCGAAAGAATATGTAAAAATACTACGTTATAAGGAAATACAGTGTTGCAGAGTAAAGACAAATACGTACGTATTAGAAATACTTAAAATTTACAAGAAGAAATAACACATCGTGAAAACTTATGTTTTATTTCCTAAACAACACGTTGTAACTCGGAAAGAATTGGTGTTGTGTGTATGTCTAAATGTGTAGCCATAAAAGAGAACCCACAGGAGAATTTTCTCTTGAAACAATACGTCATAATACCACGTTTTAAGGAAATCCTGCAGCGTGCGAAATTATCTTGTTTTTTGTAAACAACACGGTGTAACTCGAAAAGATATGGTGTTGCATGTATTACTAAGCATGCAGCCTCAAAAGAGAACGCACAGGAGAGTTTTATCTCGAAAAAATATGTCACAATACCATGTTTTATGGAAATCCCACATCGTATAAAATTATCTTGTTTTTCGTAAACAACATGTTTTAACTCGAAAAGCTTTGGTGTAGCGTGTATGTCTAAGTGTGTAGCCACAAAAGAGAACGCACAGTAGAGTTTTCTCTCGACAGATTATGTAAGAATACCACGTTATAAGGAAATACAGTGTTGCAGAGTAAGGACAAATACGTACATATTAGAAATACTTAAACTTTACGAGAAGAAATAACGCATCATGTGAAATTATCTTGTTTTTCCTAAACAAAACGTTGTAACTCGAAAAGATTTGGTGTTGCGTATATGTCTAAGTGTGTAGCCTCAAAAGAGAACCCACAGGAGAATTTTCTCTCTAAAAAATATGTCAGAATACCACGTTTTAAGGAAATCCCGCATCGTGCGAAATTATCTTGTTTTTCCTAAACAACAGGTTGTAACTCGAAGAGATTTGGTGTTGCGTGTATGTCTAAGCGTGTAGCCTCAAAAGAGAACGAAGAGGAAAGTTTTCTCTCGAAAGAATATGAAAGAATACCACGTTATAAGGAAATACAGTGTTGCAGAGTAAAGAAAAATACGTACATATTAGAAATACTTAAAATTTATGAGAAGAAATAATGCATCTTGAAAATTATCTTGTTTTTCCTAAACAACACGTTGTAACTAGAGAAGATTTGGTGTTGCGTGTATGTCTAAATGTATAGCCTCCAAAGAGAACCCACAGGAGAATTTTCTCTCGAAAAAATATGTCAGAAATCCACGTGTTAAGGAAATACCGCATCATGCGAAATTATCTTGTTTTTCCTAAACAACACGTTGTAACTCGAAAAGCTTTGGTGTTGCATGTATGTCTAAGCCTCAAAAGAGAATGCACAGGAGAGATTTCTCTCGAAAGAATATGTAAGAATACCACGTTATAAGGAAATACAGTGTTGCAGAGTAAAGACAAATATGTACGTATTAGAAATACTTAAACTTTACTAGAAGAAATAATGCATCGTGCAAAATTATCTTGTTTTTCCTAAACAACACGTTGTAACTCGAAAAGATATTGTGTTGCATGTATGACTAAGTGTGCAGCCTCAAAAGAGAAAGCACAGGAGAGTTTTCTCTTGAAAAAATAAGTCACAATACCACGTTTTAAGGAAATCCCGCATCGTGGAAATTATCTTGTTTTTCCTAAACAACATGTTTTAACTCGAAAAGCTTTGGTGTTGCATGTATGTCTAAGTGTGTAGCCTCAAAAGAGAACGCAGAGGAAAGTTTTCTCTCGAAAGAATATCTAAGAATACCACGTTTTTTTGGAAATACAGTGTTGCAGATTAAGGACAAACACGTACGTATTAGAAATACTTAAACTTTACTAGAAGAAATAACGCATCATGCGAAATTATCTTGTTTTTCCTAAACAAAACGTTGTAACTCGCAAAGCTTTGGTGTTGCGTGTATGTCTAAGCATGTAGCCTCAAAAGGGAACGCACAGGAGAGTTTTCTCCAAAAAATATGTCAGAATACCACGTTTTAAGGAAATCCAGGATTGTGCGAAATTATCTTGTTTTTCCTAAACAACACGTTTTAACTCGAAAAGCTTTGTGTTGCGTGTATGTCTAAGTGTGTAGCCTCAGAAGAGAACGCACAGGAGAGTTTTCTCTCAAACAATATGTCAGCATACCATGTTACAATTATATACAGTGTTGCAGAGTAAAGTCAAATACTTACGTTTTAGAAATAGTTAAAGTTTACGAGAAGAAATAACGCTCCGTACAAAATTATGTTGTATTTCCTAAACAACAAGTTGAAATTCGAAAAGATTTGGAGTTGCTTGTAAGTTTAAGCTTGTAGCCACAAAAGAGAATGCACAGGAGAGTTTTCTCTCGAAAAAAATATATCAGAATACCACGTTTTAAGGAAATCCCACATCTTGCGAAATTATCTTGTTTTTCCTTAACAACACGTTTTAACTCAAAAATCTTTGGTGTTGCGTGTCTGTCTAAGTGCACACCCTCGAAAGAGAACGCACAGGAGAGTTTTCTCTCGAAAGAATATGTAAGAATACTATGTTATAAGGAAATACAATGTTGCAGAGTAAAGACAAATACATACGTATTGGAAATACTTAAACTTTAAGAGAAGAAATAACACATCGTGCAAAATTATCTTGTTTTTCCTAAACAACACGTTGTAACTCGAAAAGATTTGGTGTTACATGTAGGTCTAAGCTGGTAGCCTCAAAAGAGAACACACAAGAGTGTTTTCTCTCGAAAAATATGTCAGAATACCACATTATAAGGAAATCCTGCATCGTGCGAAATTATCTTGTTTTTCCTAAACAACATGTTGTAACTCAAAAAGCTTTGCTGTTGCGTGTATGTCTAAGTGTGTAGCCTCAAAAGAGAATGCACAGGAGAGTTTTCTCTCCAAACAATATGTAAGAATACCACGTTACAAGGAAATACATTGTTGCAGTTAAAGACAAATATGTACGTATTAGAAACACTTAGACTTTACCAGAAGAAATAACACATCATAAAATATTATCTTGTATTTCCTAAACAACACGTTGTAACTCGAAAAGATTTGGTATTGCGTGTATGTCTAAGCCTGAAGCCTCAAAAGAGAACACACAGGAGAGTTTTCTCTCGAAAAAATATGTCAGAATACCCCGTTATTAGGAAATCCCGCATCATGCGAATTTATCTTTTTTTTTCCTAAACAACACGTTGTAACTCGAAAAGCTTTGGTGTTGCGTGTATGTCTAAGCGTGCAGCTTCAAAAGAGAATGAAGAGGAGAGTTTTCTCTCGAAAGAATATGTAAGAATACCAGGTTATAAGGAAATACAGTGTTGCAGAGTAAAGACAAATAAGTAAGTATTAGAAATACTTAAAATTTATGAGAAGAAATAATGCATCCTGCAAAATTATCTTGTTTTTCCTAAACAACACGTTGTAACTAGAAAGGATTTGGTGTTGCGTGTATGTCTAAATTTGTAGCCTCTAAAGGGAACCCACAGGAGAATTTTCTCTCGAAAAAATATGTCAGAATACAACGTTTTAAGGAAATACCGCATCATGCGAAATTATCTGGTTTTTCCTAAACAACACGTTGTAACTCGAAAAGCGTTGGTGTTGCGTTTATGTCTAAGTGTGTAGCCTCAAAAGAGAATGCATAGGAGAGTTTTCTATCGAAAGAATATGTAAGAATTCCATGTTATAACGGAATACAGTGTTGCAGAGTACAAACAAATAAGTACTTATTAGAAATACTTAAACTTTATGAGACAAAATAACGCATCATGAAAAATTATCTTGTTTTTCCTAAACAACACGTTGTACCTCGAAAAGATTTGGTGTTGCGTGTATGACTAAGCTTGCAGCTTCAAAAGAGAACGCACAGGAGAGATTTCTCTCGAAAAAATATGTCACAATACAACGTTTTAAGGAAATCCCGCATCGTGAGAAATTATCTTGTTTTTCCTAAACAACATGTTTTAACTCGAAAAGCTTTGGTGTTGCGTGTATGTCTAAGTGTGTAGCCTCAAAAGAGAATGCACAGGAGAGTTTTCTCTCGAAAGAATATGTAAGAATACCACGTTATAAGGAAATACACTGTTGCAAAATAAGGACAAATACGTACGTATTAGAAATACTTAAACTTTAAGAGAAGAAATAACGCATCATGCGACATTATTTTGTTTTTCCTAAAGAAAACGTTGTAACTCGTAAAGTTTTGGTGTTGCGTGTATGTCTAAGAATGTAGCCTCAAAACAGAACGCGCAGGAGAGTTTTCTCTCGAAAAAATATGTCAGAATACCACATTTTAAGGAAATCCAGCATTGTGCGAAATTATCTTGTTTTTCCTAAACAACACGTTTTAACTCAAAAAGCTTTGTGTTACGCGTATGTCTAAGCGTGTAGCTTCAGAACAGAACGCACAGGAGAGTTTTCTCTCGAAACAATATGTCAGAATACCATGTTACAAGGAAATACAGTGTTGCAGTGTAAAGTCAAATACGTACGTATTAGAAATAGTTAAAGTTTATGAGAAGAAATAACGCTCCATACAAAATTATCTTGTATTTCCTAAACAACAAGTTGAAATTCGAAAAGATTTGGAGTTGCTTGTATGTTTAAGCTTGTAGCCACAAAAGATAATGCACAGGAGAGTTTTCTCTCGAAAAAAATATGCCAGGATACCACGTTTTAATGAAATCCCACATCTTGCGAAATTATCTTGTTTTTCCTTAACAACACGTTGTAACTCGAAAATCTTTGGTGTTGCGTGTCTGTCTAAGCATGCACCCTCAAAAGAGAATGCACAGGAGAATTTTCTCTCGAAAGAATATGTAAGAATACCACGTTATAAGGAAATACAATGTTGCAGAGTAAAGACAAATACGTACGTATTGGAAATACTTAAACTTTACGAGAAGAAATAACACATCGTGCAATATTATCTTGTTTATCCTAAACAACACGTTGTAACTCGAAAAGATTTGGTGTTACATGTAGGTCTAAGCTGGTAGCCTCAAAAGAGAACGCACAAGAGTGTTTTCTCTCGAAAAATATGTCAGAATACCACGTTATAAGGAAATCCTGCATCGTGCGAAATTATCTTGTTTTTCCTAAACAACATATTGTAACTCAAAAATCTTTCCTGTTGCGTGTATGTGTAAGTGTGTAGCCTCAAAAGAGAACGCACAGGAGAGTTTTCCCTCCAAAGAATATGTAAGAATACCACGTTACAAGGAAATACAGTGTTGCAGTTAAAGACAACTATGTACGTATTAGAAATACTTAAACTTTACCAGAAGAAATGACACATCATACAATATTGTCTTGTATTTCCTAAACAACACGTTGTAACTCGAAAAGATTTGGTGTTGTGTGTATGTCTAAGCCTGTAGCCTCAAAAGAGAACACACAGGAGAGTTTTCTCTCAAAAAATTATGTCAGAATACCACGTTTTTAGGAAATCCCGCATCGTGCGGAATTATCTTGTTTTTCCTAAACGTTGTAACTCGAAAAGATTTGGTTTTGCGTGCATGTCTAAGCTTCTAGCCTCAAAAGAGAACGCACAGGAGAGTTTTCTCTCGAAAAAACATGTCAGAATACCCCGTTTTAAGGAAATCGCTCATCGTGCGAAATTATCTTGTTTTTCCTAAACAACACTGTGTAACTTGAAAAGCTTTGGTGTTGCGTGTATGTCTAAGCATGCAGCTTCAAAAGAGAATGCACAGGAGAGTTTTCTCTCGAAAGAATATGTAAGAATACCACGTTATAAGGAAATACAGTGTTGCAGAGTAAAGACAAATACGTAAATATTAGAAATACTTAAAATTTATGAGAAGAAATAATGCATCGTGCAAAATTATCTTGTTTTTCCTAAATAACACATTGTAACTCGAAAAGATTTGGTGTTGCGTATATGTCTAAGCTTCTAGCCTCAAAGGAGTACGCACAGGATAGTTTTCTATGGAAAAAACATGTCAGAATACCCCGTTTTAAGGAAATCGCAGATGGTGTGAAATTATCTTCTTTTTCCTCAACAACACCTTGTAACTTGAAAAGCTTTGGTGTTGCGTGTATGTCTAAGCCTGTAGCCTCAAAAGAGAACGCACAGGAGAGTTTTCTCTCGAAAGAATATGTAAGAATTCCACGTTATAAGGAAATACAATGTTGCAGAGTAAAGACAAATACGTATATATTAGAAATAAGTAAACTTTACTTGAAGAAATAACGCGTCGTGAAAAATTATCTTGTTTTTCCTAAACAACACGTTATAACTCGAAAAGATATTGTGTTGCATGTATGACTAAGCGTGCAACCTCAAAAGAGAATGCACAGGAGAGTTTTCTCTCGAAAAAATATGTCACAATACAACGTTTTAAGGAATTCCCGCATCATGAGAAATTATCTTGTTTTTCCTAAACAACATGTTTTAACTCGAAAAGCTTTGGTGTTGCGTGTATGTCTAAGTGTGTAGCCTCAAAAGAGAATGCACAGGAGAGTTTTCTCTCGAAAGAATATGTAAGAATACCACGTTATAAGGAAATACAGTGTTGCAAAGTAAGGACAAATACGTACGTATTAGAAATACTTAAACTTACGAGAAGAAATAACGCATCATGCGAAATTATCTTGTTTTTCCTAAACAAAACGTTGTAACTCGCAAAGTTTTGGTGTTGCGTGTATTTCTAAGCATGTAGCCTCAAAACAGAACGCACAGGAGAGTTTTCTCTCGAAAAAAATGTCAGAATACCACGTTTTAAGGAAATCCTGCATTGTGCGAAATTATCTTGTTTTTCATAAACAAAACGTTTTAACTCGAAAAGTTTTGTGTTGCACGTATGTCTAAGTGTGTAGCCTCAGAAGAGAACGCACAGGAGAGTTTTCTCTCGAAACAATATGTCAGAATACCATGTTACAAGGAAATACAGTGTTGCAGAGTAAAGTCAAATACTTACATATTAGAAATAGTTAAAGTTTATGAGAAGAAATAATGCTCCGTACAAAATTATCTTGTATTTCCTAAACAACAAGTTGAAATTCAAAAAGATTTGGAGTTGCGTGTATGTTTAAGCTTGTAGCCACAAAAGAGAACGCACAGGAGAGTTTTCTCTCAAAAAAGTATGTCAGAATACCACGTTTTAAGGAAATCCCGCATCTTGCGAAATTATCTTGTTTTTCCTTAACAACACGTTGTAACTCAAAAATCTTTGGTGTTGTGTGTATGTCTAAGCGCGCACCCTCAAAAGAGAACGCACAGGAGAATTTTCTCTCGAAAGAATATGTAAGAAAACCACGTTATAAGGAAATACAATGTTGCAGAGTAAAGACAAATACTTACGTATTGGAAATACTTAAACTTTACAAGAAGAAATAACACATCGTGCAAAATTTTCTTGTTTTTCCTAAACAATACGTTGTAACTCGAAAAGATTTGGTGTTGCGTGTATGTCTAAACTTCTAGCCTCAAAAGAGAATGCACAGGAGTGTTTTCTCTCAAAAAAAAAAATGTCAGTATACCCCGTTATTAGGAAATCCCGCATCGTGCGAATTTATCTTTTTTTTTCCTAAACAACACGTTGTAACTTGAAAAGCTTTGGTGTTGCGTGTATGTCTAAGTGTGTAGCCTCAGAAGAGAATGCACAGGAGAGTTTTCTCTCGAAAGATTATGTAAGAATACCCCGTTACAAGGAAATACAGTGTTGCATAATAAATACAAATACGCACATATTGGAAATACTTAAACTTTATGTGAAGAAATGACACATCGTGCAAAATTATCTTGTTTTTCCTAAATAACACATTGTAACTCGAAAAGATTTGGTGTTGCATATATGTCTAAGCTTCTAGCCTCAAAAGAGTACGCACAGGATAGTTTTCTCTCAAAAAAACATGTCAGAATACCCCGTTTTAAGGAAATCGCAGATGGTGTGAAATTATCTTCTTTTTCCTAAACAACACCTTGTAACTTGAAAAGCTTCGGTGTTGCGTGTATGTCTAAGCATGTAGCCTCAAAAGAGAACGAACAGGAGAGTTTTCTCTCGAAAGAACATGAAAGAATACCACGTTATAAGCAAATACAGTGTTGCAGATTAAAGACTAATACGTACGTATTAGAAATACTTAAACTTTGTGAGAAGAAATAAAGCATCATACTATATTATCTTGTATATCCTAAACAACACGTTGTAACCTGAAACGATTTGGTGTTGCTTGTAAGTCTAAATGTGTAGCCTCAAAAGAGAACCTACAGGAGAATTTTCTCTTGAAAAAATATGTCAGAATACCACATTTTAAGGAAATCCTGCATCGTGCGAAATTATCTTGTTTTTCTTAATCAACACTTTGTAACTCGAAAAGCTTTGATGTTGCGTGCATGTGTAAGCATGTAGCCTCAAAAGAGAACGAAGACGAGAGTTTTCTCTCAAAAGAATGTGTAAGAATACCACGTTATAAGGAAATACAGTGTTGCAGATTAAAGACAAATACATACATATTAGAAATTCTTAAAATTTACGAGAAGAAATAATGCATTGTGCAAAATTATCTTCTTTTTCCTAAACAACACGTTGTAACTCGAAAAGATTTGTTGTTGCGTGTATGTCTAAATGTGGATCCTAAAAAGAGAACCCACAGGAGAATTCTCTCTAGAAAAAATATCTCAGAATACCACGTTTTAAGGAAATCAGACATCGTGCGAAATTATGTTGTTTTTCCTAAACAACACGTTGTAACTCGAAAAGCTTTGGTGTTGCGTGTATGTCTAAGCTTGTAGCCTCAAAGGAGAACGCACAGGAGAGATTTCTCTCAAAAGAATATGTAAGAATACCACGTTATAAGGAAATTGAGTGTTGCAGAGTAAAGACAAATACGTACATATTAGAAATAAGTAAACTTTACTAGAAGAAATAACGCGTCGTGCAAAATTATCTTGTTTTTCCTAAACAACACGTTGTAACTTGAAAAGATATTGTGTTGCATGTATGACTAAGTGTGCAGCCTCAAAAGAGAACGCACAGGAGAGTTTTCTCTTGAAAAAATATGTCACAATACCACGTTTTAAGGAAATCCCGCATCATGAGAAATTATCTTGTATTTCCTAAACAACATGTTTTAACTCGAAAAACTTTGGTGTTGTGTGTATGTCTAAGTGTGTAGCCTCAAAAGTGAACGCATAGGAGAGTTTTCTCTCGAAAGAATATGTAAGAATACCACGTTATAAGGAAATACAGTGTTGCAAAGTAAGGACAAATACTTACGAATTAGAAATACTTAAACTTTACGAGAAGAAATAACGCATCATGACAAATTATCTTGTTTTTCCTAAACAAAACATTGTAACTCGCAAAGCTTTGGTGTTGCGTGAATGTCTAAGCATGTAGGCTCAAAACAGAACGTACAGGAAAGTTTTCACACGAATAAATATGTCAGAATACCACGTTTTAAGGAAATCCAGCATTTTTCGAAATTATCTTGTTTTTCCTAAACAACACGTTTTAACTCGAAAAGCTGTGTGTTGCGTGTGTGTCTAAGTGTGTAGCCTCAGAAGAGAACACACAGGACAGTTTTCTCTCGAAACAATATGTCAGAATACCATGTTACAAGGAAATACAGTGTTGCAGAATAAAGTCAAATACTTACGCATTAGAAATAGTTAAAGTTTACAAGAAGAAAAAGCGCTCCGTACAAAATTATCTTGTATTTCCTAAACAACAAGTTGAAATTCGAAAAGATTTGGAGTTGCGTGTATGTTTAAGCTTGTAGCCACAAAAGAGAACGCACAGGAGAGTATTCTCTCGAAAAAATATGTCAGAATACCACGTTTTAAGGAAATCCCGCATCTTGCGAAATTATCTTGTTTTTCCTTAACAACATGTTGTAACTCGAAAATCTTTGGTGTTGTGTGTATGTCTCAGCGCGCACCCTCAAAAGAGAACGCACAGGAGAATTTTCTCTTGAAAGAATATGTAAGAATACCACGTTATAAGGAAATACAATGTTGCAGAGTAAAGACAAATACTTACGTATTGGAAATACTTAAACTTTACGAGAAGAAATAACACATCGTGCAAAATTATCTTGTTTTTCCTAAACAACACGTTGTAACTCGAAAAGATTTGGTGTTGCGTGTATGTCTAAATTTCTAGCCTCAAAAGAGAACGCACAGGAGTGTTTTCTCTCAAAAAAACATGTCAGTAAACCCTGTTATTAGGAAATCCCACATCGTGCGAATTTATCTTTTTTCCTAAACAACATGTTGTAACTTGAAAAGCTTTGGTGTTGCGTGTATGTCTAAGTGTGTAGCCTCAGAAGAGAACGCACAGGAGTGTTTTCTCTGGAAAGATTATGTAAGAATACCCAGTTATAAGGAAATACAGTGTTGCATATTAAAGACAAATATGTACATATTGGAAATACTTAAACTTTATGTGAAGAAATAACGCATCGTGCAAAATTATCTTGTTTTTCCTAAATAACACGTTGTAACTCGAAAAGATTTGGTGTTGTGTATATGTCTAAGCTTCTAGCCTCAAAAGAGTATGCACAGGATAGTTTTCTCTCAAAAAAACATGTCAGAATACCCCATTTTAAGGAAATCGCAGATGGTGTGAAATTATCTTCTTTTTCCTAAACAACACCTTGTAACTTGAAAAGCTTTTGTGTTGCGTGTATGTCTAAGCGTGTAGCCTCAAAAGAGAACGCACAGGAGAGTTTTCTCTCGAAAGAACATGAAAGAATACCACGTTATAAGCAAATACAGTGTTGCAGATTAAAGACAAATACGTACGTATTAGAAATACTTAAACTTTGCGAGAAGAAATAACGCATCATGCGAAATTATTTTTGTTTTTCCTAAACAAAACATTGTAATTTGCAAAGTTTTGGTGTTGCGTGTATGTCTAAGCATGTAGCCTCAAAACAGAACGCGCAGGAATGTTTTCTCTCGAAAAAATATGTCAGAATACCACGTTTTAAGGAAATCCTGCATCGTGCGAAATTATCTTGTTTTTCTTAAACAACACTTTGTAACTCGAAAAGCTTTGATGTTGTGTGTATGTGTAAGCGTGTAGCCTCAAAAGAGAACGAAGAGGAGAGTTTTCTCTCTAAAGAATATGTAAGAATACCACATTATAAGGAAATACAGTGTTGCAGAGTAAAGGCAAATACGTACATATTAGAAATACTTAAAATTTACGAGAAGAAATAATGCATCGTGCAAAATTATCTTGTTTTTCCTAAACAACACGTTGTAACTCGAAAAGCTTTGCTGTTGCGCGTATGTCTAAACGTGGATCCTCAAAAGAGAACCCACAGGAGAATTCTCTCTAGAAAATATATGTCAGAATACCACGTCTTAAGGAAATCAGGCATCGTGCGAAATTATGTTGTTTTTCCTAAACAACACGTTGTAACTCGAAAAGCTTTGGTGTTGCGTGTATGTCTAAGCTTGTAGCCTCAAAGGAGAATGCACAGGAGAGATTTCTCTCGAAAGAATATGTAAGAATACCACGTTATAAGGAAATAGAGTGTTGCAGAGTAAAGACAAATACGTACATATTATAAATAAGTAAACTTTACTAGAAGAAATAACGCGTCGATTAAAATTATCTTGTTTTTCCTAAACAACACATTGTAACTCGAAAAGACATTGTGTTGCATGTATGACTAAGCGTGCAACCTCAAAAGAGAATGCACAGGAGAGTTTTCTCTCGAAAAAATATGTCACAATACCACGTTTTAAGGAAATCCCGCATTGTGAGAAATTATCTGGTTTTCCTTAACAACATGTTTTAACTCGAAAATCTTTGGTGTTGCTTGTATGTCTAAGTGTGTAGCCTCAAAAGAGAATGCACAGGAGAGTTTTCTCTCGAAAGAATATGTAAGAATACCACGTTATAAGGAAATATAGTGTTGCAAAGTAAGGACATATATTTACGTATTAGAAATACTTAAACTTTACGAGAAGAAATAACGCATCATGTGAAATTATCTTGTTTTTCCTAAACAAAACGTTGTAACTCTCAAAGCTTTGGTGTTGCGTGTATGTCTAAGCATGTAGCCTTAAAACAGAACGCACAGGAGAGTTTTCACTCGAAAAAGTATGTCAGAATACCACGTTATAAGGAAATCCAGCATTGTGCGAAACTATCTTGTTTTTCCTAAACAACACGTTTTAACTCGAAAAGCTTTGTGTTGCGTGTATGTCTAAGTGTGTAGCCTCAGAAGAGAATGCACAGGAGAGTTTTCTCTCGAAACAATATGTCAGAATACCATGTTACAAGGAAATACAGTGTTGCAGACTAAAGTCAAATACTTACGTTTTAGAAATAGTTAAAGTTTACGAGAAGAAATAACGCTCCGTACAAAATTATGTTGTATTTCCTAAACAACAAGTTGAAATTCGAAAAGATTTGGAGTTGCTTGTATGTTTAAGCTTGTAGCCACAAAAGAGAACGCACAGGAGAGTTTTCTCTCAAAAAATATGTCAGAATACCACGTTTTAAGGAAATCCCGCATCTTGCGAAATTATCTTGTTTTTCCTTAACAACACGTTGTAACTCGAAAATTTTTGGTGTTGCGTGTATGTCTAAGCGTGCACCCTCAAAAGAGAACGCACAGGAGAATTTTCTCTCGAAAGAATATGTAAGAATACCACGTTATAAGGAAATACAATGTTGCAGAATAAAGACAAATACTTACGTATTGGAAATACTTAAACTTTACGAGAAGAAATAACACATCGTGCAAAATTATCTTGTTTTTCCTATACAACACGTTGTAACTCGAAAAGATTTGGTGTTGCTTGTATGTCTAAGCTTCTAGCCTCAAAAGAGTACGCACAGGAGTGTTTTCTCTCAAAAAAACATGTCAGAATACCCCGTTATAAGGAAATCGCACATTGTGTAAATTATCTTGTGTTTCCTAAACAACACTTTGTAACTTGAAAAGTTTTGGTGTTGCGTGTATGTTTAAGCGTGTAGCCTCAAAAGAGAACGCACAGGAGAGTTTTCTCTCGAAAAAATATTTCAGAATACCACGTTTTAATGAAATCCCGCATCCTGCGAAATTATCTTGTTTTTCCTAAACAACACGTTGTTACTCGAAAAGCTTTGGTGTTGCGTGCATGTGTAAGGGTTCAGTCTCAAAAGAGAACGCACAGGAGAGTTTTCTCTCGAAAGAATATGTAAGAATACCACGTTATAAGGAAATACAGTGTTGCAGAGTAAAGACAAATACGTACATAGTAGAAATACTTAAAATTTACGAGAAGAAATAACGCATAGTGTAAAATTATCTTGTATTTCCGTAACAACAAGTTGTAACTCGAAATGATTTCATGTTGCGTGTAGGTCTAAGCATGTAGCCTCAAAAGCGAATGCACAGGAGAATTTTCTCTCGAAAAAATATGTCAGAATACCACGTTATAAGGAAATCCTGCATCGTGCGAAATTATCTTGTTTTTCCTAAACAACATGTTGTAACTCAAAAAGCTTTGGTGCTGCGTGTATGTGTAAGTGTGTAGCCTCAAAAGAGAACGCACAGGAGAGTTTTCTCTCAAAAGAATATGTAAGAATATCACGTTCCAAGGAAATACAGTGTTGCAGTTAAAGACAAATACGTACGTATTAGAAATACTTAAACTTTACCAGAAGAAATAACACATCATACAATATTATCTTGTATTTCCTAAACAACACGTTGTAACTCAAAAAGATTTGTTGTTGCGTTTATGTCTAAGCCTGTAGCCTCAAAATAGAACACACAGGAGAGTTTTCTCTCGAAAAAATATGTCAGAATACCACGTTTTTAGGAAATCCCGCATCGTGCGGAATTATCTTGTTTTTCCTAAACGTTGTAACTCGAAAAGATTTGGTGTTGCGTGTATGTCTAAGCTTCTAGCCTCAAAAGAGAACGCACAGGAGAGTTTTCTCTCGAAAAAACATGTCAGAATACCCCGTTTTAAGGAAATCGCTCATCGTGAGAAATTATCTTGTTTTTCCTAAACAACACTGTGTAACTCGAAAAGCTTTGGTGTTGCATGTATGTCTAAGCGTGTAGCTTCAAAAGAGAACGAAAAGGAGTGTTTTCTCTCGAAAGAATATGTAAGAATACCACGTTATAAGGAAATACAGTGTTGCAGAGTAAAGACAAATACGTACGTATTAGAAATACTTAAAATTTACGAGAAGAAATAATGCATCATGCAAAATTATGTTGTTTTTCCTAAACAACACGTTGTAACTAGAAAGGATTTGGTGTTGCGTGTATGTCTACATTTGTAGTGTCTAAAGGGAACCCACAGGAGAATTTTCTCTCGAAAAATATGTCAGAATACAACGTTTTAAGGAAATACCGCATCATGCGAAATTATCTTGTTTTTCCTAAACAACACGTTGTAACTCGAAAATCTTTGGTGTTGCGTATAAGTCTAAGCATGTAGCCTCAAAAGAGAACGCATAGGAGAGTTTTCTCTCGAAAGAATATGTAAGAATTCCATGTTATAACGGAATACAGTGTTGCAGAGTAAAAACAAATAAGTACTTATTAGAAATACTTAAACTTTACGAGAAAAAAATAACACATCATGCAAAATTATCTCGTTTTTCCTAAACAACACGTTGTACCTGGAAAAGATTTGGTGTTGCTTGTATGACTAAGCGTGTAGCCTCAAAAGAGAATGCACAGGAGAGTTTTCTCTTAAAAAATATGTCAGAATACCCCATTAGTTGGAAATCCCGCATCGTGTGAATTTATCTTGTTTTTCCTAAACAACATGTTGTAACTTGAAAAGCTTTGGTGTTGCGTGTATGTCTAAGTGTGTTGCCTCAGAAGAGAACACACAGGAGAGTTTTCTCTCGAAAGAATATGTAAGAATACCCCGTTACAAGGAAATACAGTGTTGCATATTAAAGACAAATATGTACATATTGGAAATACTTAAACTTTATGTGAAGAAATAACGCATCGTGCAAAATTATCTTGTTTTTCCTAAATAACACGTTGTAACTCGAAAAGATTTGGTGTTGCGTGTATGTCTAAGCTTCTAGCCTCAAAAGAGTACGCACAGGATAGTTTTCTCTCGAAAAAACCTGTCAGAATACCCCGTTTTTAGGAAATCGCAGATGGTGTGAAATTATCTTCTTTTTCCTAAACAACACCTCGTAACCTGAAAAGTTTTGTTGTTGCGTGTATGTCTAAGCGTGTAGCCTCAAAGGAGAACGCACAGGAGAGTTTTCTCTAGAAAGAATATGAAAGAATACCACGTTATAAGCAAACACAGTGTTGCAGAGTAAAGACAAATACGTACATATTAGAAATACTTAAACTTTGCGAGAAGAAATAACGCATCGTACTATATTATCTTGCATATCCTAAACAACACGTTGTAACCTGAAAAGATTTGGTGTTGCTTGTAAGTCTAAATGTGTAGCCTCAAAAGAGAACCCACAGGAGAATTTTCTCTCGAAAAAATATGTCAAAATACCACATTTTAAGGAAATCCTGCATCGTGTGAAATTATCTTGTTTTTCTTAAACAACACTTTGTAACTCAAAAAGCTTTGATGTTGCGTGTATGTGTAAGTGTGTAGCCTCAAAAGAGAACGAAGAGGAGAGTTTTCTCTTGAAAGAATATGTAAGAATACCACTTTATAAGGAAATACAGTGTTGCAGAGTAAAGACAAATACGTACATTTTAGAAATACTTAAAATTTAGGAGAAGAAATAATGTACCGTGCAAAATTATCTTGTTTTTCCTAAACAACACGTTGTAACTTGAAAAGTTTTGGTGTTGCGTGTATGTCTAAATGTGTAGCCTCAAAAGAGAACTCACAGGAGAATTTTCTCTCAAAAATTATGTCAGAATACCACGTTTTAAGGAAATACCGCATAATGCGAAATTATCTTGTTTTTCCTAAACAACACGTTGTAACTCAAAAAGCTTTGGTGTTGCGTGTATGTTTAAGCATGTAGCCTCAAAAGAGAACACACTGGAGAGTTTTCTCTCGAAAGAATATGTAAGAATTCCACGTTATAACGGAATACAGTGTTGCAGAGTAAAAACAAATACGTACGTATTAGAAATACTTAAACTTTACGAGAAGAAATAACGCTCCGTACAAAATTATCTTGTATTTCCTAAACAACAAGTTGAAATTCGAAAAAATTTGGTGTTGCGTGTATGTCTACGCTTGTAGCAGCAAAAGAGAACCCACAGGAGAATTCTTTCTAGAAAAAATAAGTCAGAATACCACGTTTTAAGGAAACCAGGCATCGTGCGAAATTATGTAGTTTTTCCTAAACAACACGTTGTAACTCGAAAAGTTATTGTGTTAAATGTATGACTAAGCGTGCAGCCTCAAAAGAGAATGCACAGGAGAGTTTTCTCTCGAAAAAATATGTCACAATACAACGTTTTGAGGAAATTCCGCATCGTGAGAAATTATCTTGTTTTTCCTAAACAACATGTTTTAACTCGAAAAGCTTTGGTGTTGCTTGTATGTCTAAGTGTGTAGCCTTAAAAGAGAATGCACAGGAGAGTTTTATCTTGAAAGAATATGTAAGAATACCACGTTATAAGGAAATACAGTGTTGCAAATTAAGGACAAATACGTACGTATTAGAAATGCTTAAATTTTAAGAGAGAAATAACGCATCATGCGAAATTATTTTGTTTTTCCTAAACAAAACGTTGTAACTCGCAAAGCTTTGGTGTTGCGTGTATGTCTAAGCATGTAGCCTCAAAACAGAACGCAGAGGAGAGTTTTCTCTCGAAAAAATATGTCAGAATACCACGTTTTAAAGAAATACAGCATTGTGCGAAATTATCTTGTTTTTCCTGAACAACACGTTTTAACTCGAAAAGCTTTGTGTTGCGTGTATGTCTAAGTGTGTAGCCTCAGAAGAGAACGCACAGGAGAGTTTTCTCTCAAAACAATATGTCAGAATACCATGATACAAGGAAATACAGTGTTGCAGAGTAAAGACAAATAATTACGTATTAGAAATAGTTAAAGTTTACAAGAAGAAATAACGCTCTGTACAAAATTATCTTGTATTTCCTAAACAACAAGTTGAAATTCGAAAAGATTTGGAGTTGTGTGTATGTTTAAGCTTGTAGCCACAAAAGAGAATGCACAGGAGAGTTTTCTCTCAAAAAATATGTCAGAATACCACGTTTTAAGGAAATCCCGCATCTTGCGAAATTATCTTGTTTTTCCTTAACAACACGTTGTAACTCGAAAAGCTTTGGTGTTGCGTGTATGGTTAAGCGTGTAGCCTCAAAAGAGAATGCACAGGAGAGTTTTCTCTCGAAAGAATATGTAAGAATTCCACGTTATAACGGAATACAGTGTTGCAGAGTAAAAACAAATATGTACATATTAGAAATACTTAAACTTTACGAGAAGAAATAACGCTCCGTACAAAATTATCTTGTATTTCCTAAACAACAGGTTGAAATTCGAAAAAATTTGGTGTTGCGTGTATGTCTAAGCTTGTAGCCGCAAAAGAGAATGCAAAGGATAGTTTTCTATCGAAAAAATATGTCAGAATTCCACGTTTTTTTTATTTATTTTATTTTTTCGATATAATTTATTTACATTTCAAATGATTTCCCCTTTTCTAGCCCCCCCTCCCCAAAAGTCCCATAAGCCCCCTTCTCTTCCCCTGTCCTCCCTCCCACCCCTTCCCAGTTCCCTGTTCTGGTTTTGCCGGATACTGTTTCACTGAGACTTTCCAGAACCAGGGACCACTTCTCCTTTCTTCTTGTATCTCATTTGATGTGTGGATTATGTTTTGGATATTCCAGTTTTCTGGGTTAATAACCACTTATTAGTGAGTGCATACCATGATTCACCTTCTGAGTCTGGGTTACCTCACTTAGTATGATGTTCTCTAGCTCCATCCATTTGCCTAAGAATTTCATGAATTCATTGTTTCTAATGGCTGAATAGTACTCCATTGTGTAGATATACCACATTTTTTGCATCCACTCTTCTGTTGAGGGATACCTGGGTTCTTTCCAGCATCTGGCAATTATAAATAGGGCTGCTATGAACATAGTAGAGCATGTATCCTTATTACATGGTGGGGAATCCTCCGGGTATATGCCCAGGAGTGGTATAGCAGGATCTTCTGGAAGTGAGGTGCCCAGTTTTCGGAGGAACCGCCAGACTGCTTTCCAGAGTGGTTGTACCAATTTGCAACCCCACCAGCAGTGGAGGAGTGTTCCTCTTTCTCCACACCCTCTCCAGCACCTGCTGTCTCCTGAATTTTTAATCTTAGCCATTCTGACTGGTGTAAGATGAAATCTTAGGGTTGTTTTGATTTGCATTTCCCTAATGACTAATGAAGTTGAGCATTTTTTAAGATGCTTCTCCGCCATCCGAAGTTCTTCAGGTGAGAATTCTTTGTTTAACTCTGTACCCCATTTTTTAATAGGGTTGTTCGGTTTTCTGGAGTTTAACTTCTTGAGTTCTTTATATATATTGGATATTAGCCTTCTATCTGATGTAGGATTGGTGAAGATCTTTTCCCAATTTGTTGGTTGCCGATCTGTCCTCTTGATGGTGTCCTTTGCCTTACAGAAACTCTGTAACCTTATGAGGTCCCATTTGTCAATTCTTGCTCTTAGAGCATACGCTATTGGTGTTCTGTTCAGAAACTTTCTCCCTGTACCGATGTCCTCAAGGGTCTTCCCCACTTTCTTTTCTATTAGCTTCAGAGTGTCTGGCTTTATGTGTAGGTCCTTGATCCATTTGGATTTGAGCTTAGTACAAGGAGACAAGGATGAATCAATTCGCATTCTTCTGCATGCTGACCTCCAGTTGAACCAGCACCATTTGTTGAAAAGGCTATCTTTTTTCCATTGGATGTTTTTAGCCTCTTTGTCGAAGATCAAGTGGCCATAGGTGTGTGGGTTCATTTCTGGATCTTCAATCCTGTTCCATTGATCCTCCTGCCTGTCACTGTACCAATACCATGCAGTTTTTAACACTATTGCTCTGTAGTATTGCTTGAGGTCAGGGATACTGATTCCCCCAGATTTTCTTTTGTTGCTGAGAATAGTTTTAGCTATCCTGGGTTTTTTGTTGTTCCAGATGAATTTGAGAATTGCTCTTTCTAACTCTGTGAAGAATTGAGTTGGGATTTTGATGGGTATTGCATTGAATCTGTATATTGCTTTTGGCAAAATGGCCATTTTAACTATATTGATTCTACCGATCCATGAGCATGGGAGGTTTTCCCATTTTTTGAGGTCTTCTTCCATTTCCTTCTTCAGAGTCTTGAAGTTCTTGTCATACAGACCTTTCACATGTTTGGTAAGAGTCACCCCAAGATACTTTATACTGTTTGTGGCTATTGTGAAGGGGGTCCTTTCCCTCATTTCTTTCTCAGTCTGCTTATCCTTTGAGTACAGGAAGGCAACTGATTTGCTTGAGTTGATTTTATAACCTGCCACTTTGCTGAAGTTGTTTATCAGCTGTAGGAGCTCTCTAGTGGAGTTTTTTGGGTCACTTAGGTAGACTATCATGTCGTCTGCAAATAATGATAGTTTGACTTCCTCCTTTCCAATTTGTATCCCTTTGACCTCCTTATGTTGTCGAATTGCCCGAGCTAGTACCTCAAGTACAATATTGAAAAGATAAGGAGAAAGGGGGCAGCCTTGTCTGGTCCCAGATTTCAGTGGGATTGCTTCAAGTTTCTCTCCATTTAGTTTGATGCTGGCTACCGGTTTGCTGTATATTGCTTTTACTATGTTTAGGTATGGGCCTTGAATTCCTGTTCTCTCCAAGACTTTAAGCATGAAAGGATGCTGAATTTTGTCAAATGCTTTTTCAGCATCCAATGAAATGACCATGTGGTTTTTTTCTTTGAGTTTGTTTATGTAGTGGATTGTATTGATGGATTTCCGTATATTGAACCAACCCTGCATTCCCGGGATAAAGCCTACTTGATCATGGTGGATGATCGTTTTGATGTGTTCTTGGATTCGGTTGGCAAGAATTTTATTGAGTATTTTTGCATCGATGTTCATAAGGGAAATTGGTCTGAAGTTCTCTTTCTTTGTTGGACCTTTGTTTGGCTTTGGTATCAGCGTAATTGTGGCTTCGTAGAAGGAATTGGGTAGTGTTCCTTCTGTTTCTATTTTGTGGAATAGTTTGAAGAGTATTGGTGTTAACTCTTCTTTGAAGGTCTGGTAGAATTCTGCACTGAAACCATCTGGTCCTGTGCTTTTTTTGGTTGGAAGACTTTCTATGACTCCTTCTATTTCTTTAGGCTTTATGGGACTGTTTAGATGGTCTAGTTGGTCCTGATTTAATTTTGGTATATGGTATCTGTCAAGGAAATTGTCCATTTCCTCCAGATTCTCCAGTTGTGTTGAGTACAGGCTCTTGTAGTAGGATCTGATGATTTTTTGGACTTCCTCAGTTTCCGTTGTTATATCTCCCTTTTCATTTCTAAGTTTGTTGATTTGGATACTTTCTCTGTGCCCTTTGGTCAGTCTGGCTAAGGGTTTATCTATCTTGTTGATTTTCTCAAAGAACCAGCTCCTGGTTTTGTTGATTTTTTGTATGGTTCTCTTTGTTTCTACTTGATTGATTTCGGCCCTGAGTTTGATGATTTCCTGCCTTCTACTCCTCCTGGGTGAAATAGCTTCTTTTTGTTCTAGGGCTTTCAGGTGTGTCATTAAGCTGGTAATGTATGCTCTCTCCATTTTCTTTTTGGAGGCACTCAGGGCTATGAGTTTTCCTCTTAGCACTGCTTTCATTGTGTCCCATAGATTTGGGTATGTTGTGTTTTCATTTTCATTGTGTTCTAAAAAGTCTTTAATTTCTTTCTTTATTTCTTCCTTGACCAAGGTATCATTGAGTAGAGTATTGTTCAGTTTCCACGTGTATGTGGGTTTTCTATTGTTTCTGTTGCTATTGAAGACCACTTTTACTCCATAGTGATCAGATAGGAGGCATGGGATCAGTTCGATCTTCTTATATTTGTTGAGGTCTGTCTTGTGACCAATTATATGGTCGATTTTGGAGAAGGTACCATGAGGTGCTGAAAAAAAGGTATATTCTTTTGTTTTAGGATAGAATGTTCTATATATATCTGTTAATTCTAATTGGTCCAAAGCTTCAATTAGTTTCACTGTGTCCTTGTTTAGTTTCTGTTTTCCTGATCGGTCCATTGAGGAAAGTGCAGTGTTGAAGTCACCCACAATTATTGTGTTAGGTGCAATGTGTGCTTTGAGTTTTAATAAAGTTTCTTTTATGAAAGAGGGTGCCCTTGCATTTGGAGCATAGATGTTCAGGATTGAGAGTTCTTCTTGTTGTATTTTTCCTTTGACCAGCAAGAAGTGTCCCTCAGAGTCTCTTTTGATGACTTTGGGTTGAAAGTCAATTTTATCTGATATTAAAATGGCTACTCCAGCTTGTTTCCTGAGACCATTTGCTTGTAAAATTGTCTTCCAGCCTTTTACTCTAAGGTAGTGTTTGTCTTTGACCCTGAGATGTGTTTCCTGTAAGCAGCAAAATGTAGGGTCCTGTTTACGTATCCAGTCAGTTAGTCTGTGTCTTTTTATTGGGGCATTAAGTCCATTGATGCTAAGAGATATTAAGGAATAGTGATTGTTACTTCCTATCATTTTTGACGTTATTTTTTAAATTTGATTGCTTAACTTCTTTTGGGTTTGATGAAAGGTTTCTATCTTGCTCTTTCCAGGGTGAAGTTTCCCTCCTTGTATTGGTGTTGTCCTCCTATTATCCTTTTTAGGGCTGGGTTTGTGGATAGATATTGGGTAAACTTGGTTTTGTCGTGGAATTTCTTAGTTTCTCCATCTATGGTGATTGAGAGTTTTGCTGGATATAGTAGTTTTGGTTGGCATTTGTGTTCTCTTAGAGTCTGCATGAGATCTGCCCAGGACCTTCTAGCCTTCATAGTCTCAGGTGAAAAGTCTGCTGTGATTCTGATAGGTCTTCCTTTATATGTTACTTGGCCTTTTTCTCTTACTGCCTTTAATATTCTTTCTTTGTTTAGAACATTTGGTGTTTTGATTATTATGTGACGGGAAGTATTTCTGTTCTGGTCCAGTCTGTTTGGAGTTCTGTAGGCTTCTTGTATATTCATGGGCATCTCTCTCTTTAGGTTAGGGAAGTTTTCTTCCATAATTTTATTGAAGATATTTGCTGGCCCTTTAAGTTGTAAATCTTCACTCTCATCTATGTCTATAATCCTTAGGTTTGGTCTTCTCATTGTGTCCTGGATTTCCTGGATATTTTGGGTTACAAGCTTTTTGCATTTTGCATTTTCTTTAACTGTTGAGTCCATGGTTTCTATGGAATCTTCAGCATCTGAGATTCTTTCTTCTATTTCTTGTATTCTGTTGTTGATGTTTGCATCTCTGTCCCCTGATTTCTTCCCAAGGCTTTCTATCTCCAAAGTTGTCTCCTTTTGAGTTTTCTTAGTTGTTTCTACTTCTGATTTTAGATCCTGGATGGTTTTGCTTAGGTCCTTCACGTGCTTGTTTGTGCTTTCCTGTTATTCTTTAAGAGATTTTTGTGTTTTCTCTTTCATGACCTCAGCCTGTTGACCAAGGTTCTCCTGTATTTCTTTAAGAGATTTTTGTGTTTCGTCTTTCATGACCTCAGCCTGTTGACCAAAGTTCTCCTGTATTTCTTTAATTGTTTTTTTGCATTTCCTCCTTGTTGGCTTTTGTATTCTCCTGGATTTCTTTCAATGATTTTTGTGTTTCCCTTGCAAGCGCTTCTAACTTTTGATCCATTTTCTCCTGAAATTCTTTAAGTATGTCCTTCATGTGTTCCTGTACCAGCATCATGACCAGTGATTTTAAATCCAAATCTTGTTTTACTGGTGTGATGGGGTATCCAGGACATGCTGGTAGAGGAGAATTGGGTTCAGATGTTGCCATATTGCCTTGATTTCTGTTAGTGACGTTCCTGCGTTTGCCTTTTGCCATCTAGCTCTCACTGGTGTTACTTGGTCTTGTCAGTGCTGGACTCACCAGTGCAAGCTGCCCCTTCCCCGTTGGCCTCTGGTGCACAGCTTACACCCTGCACTGCCTGTAGACAGGGTGCTGCTGTCCAGGCTGTTCAGATCCTGAAGCAGGCACCTGAAGGCTCCAGCTGGGGCCTCCTGGATTCACTGGAGCACACTGACTTCTCCCAGCTGGCTGCCCGGAAGCCCCCGCTAGCCTCTTGAGGGACCTGGAGATGTGGTGTGGCTGCCCAGGTTGATCTTAAGCGGAGAGAGTTGAGCTGGGGGCTTCTATCTGAGGCCTTGCCCCAGATTGTGTCTGTGGACCAGATGGGGCCTGTGTGCGCTCCCAGGGAGCGCCGAAGGTGTATGCTGCTGTGACCTCCCCTGTGTTCCACTCACTCTGCTAGGCAGCCGTTTCCCCGATCGGGCTGGCGCACACAAGGTTAGCCTGGTCGCCCAGGCCCTGAGTCCAGGCAAAAGCCTGGGAGGCCAAGGTCCGAGCAACGTTCCCCTAGGGCTATGACTGTTAATTGGGTCCGCCAGGTGACCCGGATGGCCGGCGTGCGCGTCCGCGCTCCCCAAAAGCACCGGGAGAGTCTGTTGTGCTAACAACCTCCTGGGCGGGTTGACTCACAGATGGCCCACCAAGCCGCCCAGTTCTTGGGGTCAGTCCTGTGCCTTTTGGGGCCTAGACCCCCGTTTTGTTAGCCTCAGGCTACGCTTGTTAGCAGTCTCTGCCCTCCCGAGCACTCTGGGTCCTGTAGGCAAGATGGCGGCGGGTGCGCTGGCCAGGGCAAAAAAAAAAACCTCCTGGCTGGGTTGGCACCCCGATGGTCACCCGAATGGCCCAGGGCCTGGGTGCAGGCCAACGCCCGTCGGGCTCAGACCCCTGCGGTGTTGGCCTCGGATTATGTTTGTGTACCTCAGTCTGTCCGATCTCTGAAGTCCGCGATCAAGATGGAGGTGAGTCTCTCCTGACTGGCGGGAAGCCGAGGAGTTCTGAAGTGGCTTCCGTGCAGCGAAAGGCTCCGCAGAGCCTCAGCTGTTTGCTGCCCGGCTGGTCAGCGAAGGTCAGTGGTCGTGGGCGCAGGGCCTAACTGGACCCTGTGTCGCCTTGGTTCCACCGCTGATGGCCCTTAGGCTGGAGCAGCCACTGCCGCCGCCGCCGCCGCCGCTGCCGCCGCCCAGAATTCCACGTTTTTAAGGAAATCCCGCATCGTGCGACATTATCTTGTTTTTCCTCGTTGTAACTCGAAAAGATTTCCTGTTGCGTGTATATATAAGGGTGCAGATTCAAAAGAGAACGCACAGGAGAGGTTTCTCTCGAAAGAATATGTACGAATACCACGTTATAAGGAAATACAGTGTTGCAAAGTAAGGACAAATACATACGTATTAGAAATACTTAAACTTTACGAGAAGAAATAACACATCATGCGAAATTATCTTGTTTTTCCTAAACAAAACGTTGTAACTCGCAAAGCTTTGGTGTTGCGTGTATGTCTAAGCCTGTAGCCTCAAAACAGAATGCACAGAAGAGTTTTCACTCGAAAAAATATGTCAGAATACCACGTTTTAAGGAAATCCAGCATTGTGCGAAATTATCTTGTTTTTCCTAAACAACACGTTTTAACTCGAAAAGCTTTGTGTTGCGTGTATGTCTAAGTGTGTAGCCTCAGAAGAGAACGCACAGGAGAGTTTTCTCTCGAAACAATATGTCAGAATACCATGTTACAAGGAAATACAGTGTTGCAGAGTAAAGTCAAATACTTACGTATTAGAAATAGTTAAAGTTTACAAGAAGAAATAACGCTACGTACAAAATTATCTTGTATTTCCTAAACAACACATTGTAACTCGAAAGGATTTTGTGTTGCGTGTATGTCTAAGCATGTAGCCTCAAAAGCGAATGCACAGGAGAATTTTCTCTTGAAAAAATATGTCAGAATACCACGTTTTAAGGAAATCCAGCATCGTGTGAAATTATCTTGTTTTTCCTACACAACACGTTGTAACTCGAAAAGCTTTGGTGTTGCGTGTATGTCTAAGTGTGTAGCCTCAAAAGAGAATGCACAGGAGAGTTTTCACTCGAAAGAATATGTAAGAATACCACATTACAAGGAAATACAGTGTTGCAGAATAAAGACAAAGATGTACATATTAGAAATACTTAAACTTTATGAGAAGAAATAACGCATCGTAAAAAATTATTTTGTATTTCCTAAACAACACGTTGTAACTCGAAAAGATTTTTTGTTGCGTGTATGTCTAAACGTGTTTCCTCAAAGAGAACCCACAAGAGAATATTCTCTCGAAAAATTATGTCAGAATACCACATTTTAAGGAAATCCCGCATCATGTGAAATTATCTTATTTTTCCTAAACAACATGTTTTAACTCGAAAAGCTTTGGTGTTGCGTGTATGTCTAAGTGTGTAGCCTCAAAAGAGAATGCACAGGAGATTTTTCTCTCGAAAGAATATGTAAGAATACCACGTTATAAGGAAATACAGTGTTGCAGAGTAAGGACAAATACGTACGTATTAGAAATACTTAAACTTTACGAGAAGAAATAACGCATCGTATAAATTATCTTGTATATCCTAAACAACACGTTGTAACTCGAAAAGATTTGGTGTTGCATGTATGTCTAAGCTTGTAGCCTCAAAAGAGAACGCACAGGAGAGTTTTCTCTCGAAAAATTATGTCATAATACCACGTTTTATGGAAATCCCGCATCGTGAGATATTATCTTGATTTTCCTAAACAACACATTGTAACTCGAAAAGCTTTCGTGTTGCGTGTATGTCTAAGCTTGTAACTGCCAAAGAGAATGCACAGGAGAGTTTTCCCTCGAAATAATATTTCAGAATGCCTCATTTTAAGGAAATCCCGCATCGTGCGAAATTATCTTGTTATTCCTAAACAACACGTTGTAACTCGAAAAGTTTGGTGTTGCGTGTATATGTAAGGGTTCAGCCTCAAAAGAGAATGCACAGGAGAGTTTTCTCTTGAAAGAATATGTTATAATACCTCGTTATAAGGAAATACAGTGTTGCAGAGTAAAGACAAATACATATGTATTAGAAATACTTAAACGTTACGATAAGAAATAACGCGTCGTGTAAAATTATCTTGTTTTTCCTAAACAACACGTTATAACTCGAAAAGATATGGTGTTGCATGTATGACTAAGCGTGCAGCCTCAAAGGAGAATGCACAGGAGAGTTTTCTCTCAAAAAAAAATATGTCAGAATACCAAGTTTTAAGGAAATCCAGCATTGTGCGATATTATCTTTTTTTCCTATACAACATGTTGAAACTCGAAAAGATATGGTGTTGAGTGTATGCCTAAGTGTGCAGCCTCAGAAGAGAATGCACAGGAGAGTTTTCTCTCGACAGAATATGTCAGAATACCACGTTACAAGGAAATACAGTGTTGCAGAGTAAAGAAATATACGTACATATTAGAAATACTTAAACTTTACGAGAAGAAATAACGCTCTGTACAAAATTATCTTGTATTTCCTAAACAACAAGTTGAAATTCGTAAAGATTTGGTGTTGCGTGTATGTCTAAGCATGTAGCCGCAAAAGAGAACGCACAGGAGAGTTTTCTCTCGAAAGAATATGTAAGAATTCCACGTTATAATGGAATACAATGTTTCAGAGTAAAGACAAATACGTACGTATTAGAAATACTTAAACTTTACGAGAAGAAATAATGCATCGAGCAAAATTATCTTGTTTTTACTAAACAACACGTGGTAACTCGAAAAGATTTGGTGTTGCGTGTATGACTAAGCATGTAGCCGGAAAAGAGAATGCCCAGGAGAGTTTTCTCATGAATGAATATGTCAGAACACCACGTTTTAAGGAAATCCCGCATCATGCGTAATTATCTTGTTTTTACCTAAAAAACCAGTTTTAACTCGAAAAGCTTTAGTGTTGCGTGTATATCTAAGTGTGTATCTCCAGAAGAGAACACACAGGAGAGTTTTCTCTCAAAAGAATATGTAAGAATACCACGTTTTAAGGAAATACAGTGTTGCAGAGTAAAGACAACTATGTACGTATTAGAAATACTTAAACTTTACAAGAAGAAATAACGCATCATACAATATTATCTTGTATTTCCTAAACAACACGTTGTAACTCGAAAGGATTTAGTGTTGCGTGTATGTCTAAGCGTGTAGCCTCAAAGGAGAACGCACAGGAGATTTTTCTCTCGAAAAAAATATGTCAGAATACCACGTTTTAAGGAAATCACGCATCTTGGGAAATTATCTGGTTTTTCCTTAACAACATATTTTAACTCGAAAAGTTTGGTGTTGCGTGTATGTCTAAGCGTATACCCTCAATAGAAAAGCTTTGGTGTTGCGTGCATGTCTAAGCATGTAGCCTCAAAAGAGAACGCACAGGAGAGTTTTCTCACGAAAAATTATGTTAGAATACAACGTTTTAAGGAAATCCTGCATCGTGCGAAATTACCATTTTTTCCCTAAACAACTTGTTGTAACTCGAAAAGCTTTGGTGTTGCGTGTATGTCTAAGCATGTAGCCTCAAAAGAGAACGCACAGGAGAATTTTCTCTCGTAAAAATATGTCAGAATACCATGTTTTAAGGAAATCCAGCATCATGCGAAATTATCTTGTTTTTCCTAAACAACACGTTGTAACTCGAAAAGCTTTGGTGTTGCTTGTATGTCTCAGCGTGTAGCCTCAAAAGAGAACGCACAGGAGAGTTTTCGCTCGAAAAAATAAGTCAGAATAGCATGTTTTAAGGAAATCCCTCATCGTGCGAAATTATCTTGTTTTTCTAAAACAACATGTTGTAACTTGAAAAGCTATGGTGTTGCGTGTATGTGTAAGCGTGGAGCCTCAAAAGGGAACACCCAGGAGAGTTTTCTCTCGAAAGAATATGTAAGAATACAGCGTTATGAGGAAATACAATGTTGCAGAGTAAAGACAAATAAGTACGTATTGGAAATACTTATACTTTACGAGAAGAAATAACGCATCGTGCAAAATTATCTTGTTTTTCCTAGACAACACGTTGTAACTCAAAAAGATTTTGTTTCGTGTGTATGTCTAAGCTTGCAGGCTCAAAAGAGAACGCACAGGAGAGTTTTCTCTCAAAAAAATATGTCAGAATACCACGTTTTAAAGAAATCCCACATTGTGAGTAATTATCTTGTTTTTCTTAAACAACATGTTGTAACTCGAAAAGCTTTGGTGGTGAGTGTATGTCTAAGTGTGTAGCCTCAAAAGAGAACACACAGGAGAGTTTTCTCTCGAAAGAATATGTAAAAATACCACATTATAAGGAAATACAGCGTTGCAGAGTAAAGAAAAATACATATGTATTGGAAATACTTAAACTTTATGAGAAGAAATAATGCATCGTGCAAAATTATCTTGTTTTTCCTAAACAACACGTTGTAACTCGAAAAGATTTGGTGCTGCGTGTATATCTCAACGTGTAGCCTCAAAAGAGACAGCATAGTAGAGTTTTCTCTCGGAAAAATATGTCAGAATACCATGTTTTAAGGAAATCCCGCATCGTGCGAAATTATCTTGTTTTTCCTAAACAACACGTTGTAACTCGAAAAACTTTGGTGTTGCGTGTTTGTCTAAGCGTGTAGCCTCAAAAGAGAATGCACAGGAGAGTATTCTCTCGAAAGAAAATGTAAGAATACCACGTTATAAGGAAATACAGTGTTGCAGAGTGAAGACAAATACATACATATTAGAAATACTTAAACTTTATGAGAAGAAATAACACATCATACAAAATTATCTTGTATTTCCTAAACAATTCGTTGTAACTCGAAAAGATTTGGTGTTGCGTGTATGTCTAAACGTGTAGCCTCAAAAGAGAACCCACAGGAGAATTTTCTCTCGAAAAAAATATGTCAGATTACCACGTTTTTAGGAAATCCTGCATCGTGCGAAATTATCTTGTTATTCCTAAACAACACGTTGTAACTCGAAAAGATTTGGTGTTGCGTGTATGTCTCAGCGTGTAGCTTCAAAGGAGAACACACAGGAGAGTTTTCTCATGACAAAATATGTCAGAATACAACTTTTTAAGAAAATCCCGCATCGTGGAAATTATCTTGTTTTTCTTAAACAACATGTTGTAACTCGAAAAGCTTTGGTGTTGCGTGTATGTCTAAGCGTGTAGCGTCAAAAGAGAATGTAGAGGAGGTTTTCTCTCGAAAGAATACGTAAGAATACCACGTTTTAAGGTAATACAGTGTTGCTGAGTAAAGACAAATGCTTACATATTGGAAATACTTAAACTTTACGAGAAGAAATAATGCATCGTGCAAAATTATCTTGTTTTTCCTAAACAACAAGTTGTAACTCGAAAAGCTTTGGTGTTGCGTGTATGTCTAAGTGTGTAGCCTCAAAGGAGAATGCACAGGAGAGTTTTCTCTCGCAAGAATATGTAAGAATACCACATTACAAGGAAATACAGTTTTGCAGAGTAAAGACAAATATGTACATATTAGAAATACTTAAACTTTACGAGAAGAAATAATGCATCATACAAAATTATTTTGTATTTCCTAAACAACACGTTGTAACTCCAAAATCTTTGGTGTTGCGTGTATATCTAAGCGTGTAGCCTCAAAAGAGAATGCACAGGAGAGTTTTCTCTCAAAAAATATGTCAGAATACCTTGTTTTTAGGAAATCCCGCATCGTGCGAAATTTTGTTGTTTTTCCTAAACAACACGTTGTAACTCGAAAAGCTTTGGTGTTGCGTGTATGTCTAAGCGTGTAGCCTCAAAAGAGAATGCACAGGAGAATTTTCTCTCGAAAGAATATGTAAGAATACTACGTTATAAGGAAATACAGTGTTGCAGAGTAAAGACAAATACGTTCGTATTAGAAATACTTGAACTTTATGAGAAGAAATAACGCATCATAAAAAAATTATCTTGTATTTCCTAAACAACACGTTGTAACTCGAAAAGATTTGGTGTTGCGTGTATTTCTAAATGTGTAGCCTCAAAAGAGAACCCACAGGAGAATTTTCTCCAGAAAAAATATGTCAGAATACCACGTTTTAAGGAAATCCTGCATCGTGCGAAATTATATTGTTATTCCTAAACAACACGTTGTAACTCGAAAAGCTTTGTGTTGCGTGTATGTCTAAGTGTGTAGCCTCAGAAGAGAACGCACAGGAGTGTCTTCTCTTGAAACAATATGTCAGAATACCATGTTACAAGGAAATACAGTGTTGCAGAGTAAAGACAAATACGTACGTATTAGAAATAGTTAAAGTTTACGAGAAGAAATAACGCTCCATATAATTTTATCTTGTATTACCTAAACAAGAAGTTGAAATTCGAAAAGATTTGGAGTTGCGAATATGTCTAAGCTTGTAGCCGCAAAAGAGAATGCACAGGAGAGTTTTCTGTCGAAAAAATATGTCTGAAGACCATGTTTTAAGGAAATCCCGCATCTTGCGAAATTATCTAGTTTTACTTTAACAACATGTTGTAAATCGAAAAGCTTTGGTGTTGCGTGTATGTCTAAGCATGCAGCCTCAAAAGAGAATGCACAGGAGAATTTTCTCTCGAAAGAATATGTAAGAATACCACGTTATAAGGAAATACAGTGTTGCAGAGTAAAGACCAATACGTACATATTGGAAATACTTAAACTTTACAGAAGAAATAACACATCGTGCTAAATTATCTTGTTTTTCCTAAACAACACGTTGTAACTCGAAAAGATTTGGTGTTACATGTATGTCTAAGCTGGTAGCCGCAAAAGTGAATGCACAGAAGTGTTTTCTCTCGAAAAAATATGTCAGAATACCACGTTATAAGGAAATCCTGCATCGTGCGAAATTATCTTGTTTTTCCTAAACAACACGTTGTAACTCGAAAAGCTTTGGTGTTGCATGTATGTCTAAGTGTGTATCCTCAAAAGAGAACGCACAGGAGAGTTTTCTCTCCAAAGAATATGTAAGAATACCACGTTACAAGGAAATACAGTGTTGCAGTTAAAGACAAATACAGACGTATTAGAAATACTTAAACTTTACCAGAAGAAATAACACATCATACAATATTATCTTGTATTTCCTAAACAACACATTGTAACACAAAAAGATTTGGTGTTGCGTGTATGTCTAAGCCTGTATCCTCAAAAGAGAACTCACAGGAGAGTTTTCTCTCGAAAAAATATGTCAAAATACCACGTTTTTAGGAAATCCCACATCGTGCGGCATTATCTTGTTTTTCCTAAACGTTGTAACTCGAAAAGATTTGGTGTTGCGTTTATGTCTAAGCTTCTAGCCTCAAATGAGAACGCACAGGAGAGTTTTCTCTCGAAAAAACATGTCAGAATGCCCCGTTTTAAGGAAATCGCTCATAGTGCGAAATTATCTTGTTTTTTCTAAGCAACACGGTGTAACTTGAAAAGCTTTGGTGTTGCGTGTATGTCTAAGTGTGTAGCCTCATATGAGAATGCACAAGAGAGTTTTCTCTCGAAAGAATACCCCGTTACAAGGAAATACAGTATTGCATATTAAAGACATATACGTATATATTGGAAATACTTAAACTTTATGAGAAGAAATAACGCATCGTGTAAAATTATCTTCTTTTTCCTAAATAACACGTTGTAACTCGAAAAGATTTTGTGTTGCGAGTATGTCTAAGCTTCTAGCCTCAAAAGAGAATGCACAGGAGAGTTTTCTCTCGAAAAAACATGTCAGAATACCCCGTTTTAAGGAAATCGGTCATCGTGCGAAATTATCTTGTTTTTCCTAAACAACACGTTGTAACTTGAAAAGCTTTGGTGTTGCGTGTATGTCTAAGCGTGTAGCTTCAAAAGAGAATGCACAGGAGAGTTTTCTCTCCAAAGAATATATAAGAATATCACGTCATAAGCAAATACAGTGTTGCAGAGTAAAGACAAATACGTACGTATTAGAAATACTTAAACTTCACGAGACGAAATAATGCATCGTACAAAATTATCTTGTATATCCTAAACAACACATTGTAACCTGAAAAGATTTGGTGTTGCTTGTAAGTCTAAATGTGTAGCCTCAAAAGAGAACCCACAGGAGAATTTTCTCTCGAAAAAATATGTCAGAATACCACGTTTTAAGGAAATCCCGCATCGTGCGAAATTATCTTGTTTTTCCTAAACAACAAGTTGTAACTCGAAAAGATTTGGTGTTGCGTGTATGTCTAAGCGTGTAGCTTCAAAAGAGAACGAAGAGGAGAGTTTTCTCTCGAAAGAATATGTAAGAATACCACGTTATAAGGAAATACAGTGTTGCAGAGTAAAGACAAATACGTACTTATTAGAAATACTTAAAATTTACGAGAAGAAATAAAGCATCATCCAAAATTATCTTGTTTTTCCTAAACAACACGTTGTAACTAGAAAATATTTGGTGTTGCGTGTATGTCTAAATTTGTAGCCTCTAAAGAGAACCCACAGGAGAATTTTCTCTCGAAAAAATATGTCAGAGTTCCCTGTTTTAAGGAAATACCGCATCATGCGAAAATTCTTGTTTTTCCTAAACAACACGTTGTAACTCGAAAATCTTTGGTGTTGCGTTTATGTCTAAGCATGTAGCCTGAAAAGAGAATGCACAGGAGAGTTTTATCTTGAAAGAATATGTAAGAATTCCACGTTATAACGGAATACAGTGTTGCAGAGTCAAAACAAATAAGTACGTATTAGAAATACTTAAACTTTACGAGAAGAAATAACTCATCATGCAAAATTATCTTGTTTTTCCTAAACAACACGTTTTACCTCGAAAAGATTTGGTGTTGTGTGTATGACTAAGCGTGTAGCCTCAAAAGAGAACGCCCAGGAGAGTTTTCTCTCGAAAAAATATGTCAGAATACCACGTTTTAAGGAAATCCCGCATTGTGAGAAATTATCTTGTTTTTCCTAAACAACACGTTTTAACTCAAAAAGCTTTGTGTTGCATGTATGTGCAAGTGTGTAGCTTCAGAAGAGAACGCACAGGAGAGTTTTCTCTCGAAAGAATATGTAATAATACCACGTTATAAGGAAATAGAGTGTTGCAGAGTAAAGACAAACACGTACATATTAGAAATACTTAAAATTTACGAGAAGAAATCATACATCGTGCAAAATTATCTTGTTTTTCCTAAACAACACGTTGTTACTCGAAAAGATTTGGTGTTGCGAGTATGTCTAAGCATGTAGCCTCAAAAGAGAACGCACATGAGAGTTTTCTCTCGAAAAAACATGTCAGAATACCACGTTTTAAGGAAATCCCTCATCGTGCGAAATTATCTTGTTTCTCCTAAACAACACGTTGTAACTCGAAAAGCTTTGGTGTTGCATGTATGTATAAGGGTGCAGCCTCAAAAGATAACGCACAGGAGAGTTTTCTATCGAAAGATTATGTAATAATACCACGTTTTAAGGAAATCCTGCATCTTGCGAAATTATCTTGTTTTTCCTTAACAACACGTTGTAACTCGAAAAGCTTTGATGATGCGTGTATGTCTAAGTTTGCAGCCTCAAAAGAGAACGCACAGGACAATTTTCTCTGGAAAGAATATGTAAGAATACCACGTTATAAGGAAATACAGTGTTGCAGAATAAATACAAATACGTATGTATTAGAAATACTTAAACTTTACGAGAAGAAATAACGCATCGTACAAAATTATCTTGTATTTCCTAAACAACACGTTTTAACTCGAAAAGATTTGGTGTTGTGTGTATGTCTAAACGTGTAGCCCCAAAGAGCATCCACAGGAGAATTATCTCTCGAAAAAATATGTCAGAATACCAACTTTTAAGGAAATCCTGCAACGTGCGAAATTATCTTGTTTTTCCTAAACAACACGTTGTAACTCGAAAACCTTTGGTGTTGCTTGTATGTCTCCGCATATAGCCTCAAAAGAGAACACACGGGAGAGTTTTCTCTCAAAAAAATATGTCACAATACCATGTTTTAAGGAAATCCTGCATCATGAGAAATTTTCTTGTTTTTCCTAAACAACATGTTTTAAAACGAAAAGCTTTGGTGTTGCATGTAGGTCTAAGTGTGTAGCCTCAAAAGAAAATACACAGGAGAGTTTTCTCTCGCAAGAATATGTAAGAATACCACGTTACAAGGAAATACAGTTTTGCAGAGTAAAGACAAATACGTACATATTGGAAATACTTAAACTTACGAGAAGAAATAATGCATCGTACGAAATTATCTTGTATTTCCTAAACAACACGTGGTAACTCGAAAAGATTTGGTGTGGAGTATATGTCTATGTGTGTAGCCTCAAAAAAGAACGCACAGGAGAGTTTTCTCTTGAAAAAATATGTCAGAATACCACGTTTTAAGGAAATTCCACATTGTGCGAAATTATCTTGTGTTTCCTAAACAACAGGTTGTAACTCGAAAAGATTTGGTGTTGCATGTATGTCTAAGCATGTAGCCTCAAAAGAGAATGCACAGGAGAATTTTCTCTCATAAAAACATGTCAGAATACCACGTTTTAAGGAAATCCCGCATCGTGAGAAATTATCTTGTTTTTACAAAACAACACGTTGTAACTCGAAAATCTTTGGTGTTGCATGTATGTCTAAGCGTGTAGCTTCAAAAGGGAATGAGGAGGAGATTTTTCTCTCGAAAGAATATGTAAGAATACCACGTTATAAGGAAATACAGTGTTGCAGAGTAAAGACAAATAAGTACGTATTAGAAATACTTAAACTTTACTAGAAGAAATAACACATCGTGCAAAATTATCTTGTTTTTCCTAAACAACACATTGTAACTCGAAAAGATTTGGTGTTGCGTGTATGTATAAGCTTGTAGCCTCAAAAGAGAAGGCACCGGAGTTTTTTTATCTCAAAAAATATGTCAGAATGCCACATTTTAAGGAAATCTCGCATCGTGCAAAATTATCTTGTTTTTTCTATACAACACGTTGTAACTCGAAAAGCTTTGGTGTTCCGTGTATGTCTCGGCTTGTATCCTCAAAAGAGAACGCACAGGAGATTTTTCCCTCGAAAGAATATGTAAGAAAACCATGTTATAAGGAAATAAAGAGTTGCAGAGTAAAGACAAATACGTACGTATTAGAAATACTTAAACTCTACGAGAAGAAATAATGCATCGTACAAAATTATCTTGTATTTCCTAAACAACACGTTGTAACTTGAAAGATTTGTTGTTGTGTGAATGTCTAAACGTGTAGCCCCAAAGAGCACCCACAGGAGAATTTTTTCTTGCAAAAATATGTCAGAATACCAACTTTTAAGGAAATCCTGCAATGTACGAAATTATCTTGTTTTTCCTAAACAACACTTTGTAACTCGAAAACGTTTGGTGTTGCTTATATGTCTCCGCGTGTAGCCTCAAAAGAGAACGCACGGGAGAGTTTTCTCTCAAAAAAATATGTCACAATACCATGTTTTAAGGAAATCCTGCATCATGAGAAATTATCTTGTTTTTCCTAAACAACATATTTTAACTCGAAAAGCTTTGGTGTTGCGTGTATGTCTAAGCGTGTAGCCTCAATAGAGAATGCACAGGAGAGTTTTCACTCGAAAGAATATGTAAGAATACCATGTTATGAGGAAATACATAGTTGCATATTAAAGAGAAATACGTATGTATTGGAAATACTTAAACTTTATGAGAAGAAATAACACATCGTGCAAAATTACTTGTTTTTCCTAAATAATACGTTGTAACTCGAAAAGATTTGGTGTTGCGTGCATGTCTAAGCTTCTAGCCTCAAAAGAGAACGCAGATGAGAGTTTTCTCTCAAAGTAATATGTCAGAATACCACGTTTTAAGAAAATCCCGCATCATGCGAAATTATCTTGTTTTTCCTAAACAACACGTTGTAACTCGAAAAGAATTGGTGTTGCGTGTATGTCTAAACGTGTAGCCTCAAAACAGAACCCACAGGAAAATTTCCTCTCGAAAAAATACGTCATAACACCACGTTTTAAGGAAATCCTGCATCGTGGGAAATTATCTTGTTTTTCTTAAACAACACGTTGGAACTCGAAAAACTTTGGTGTTGCGTGTATGTCTAAGCGTGTAGCCGCAAAAGAGAACGAACAGGAGAGTTTTCTCTCAAAAAATATGTAAGAATACCACATTATAAGGAAATACAGTGTTGCAGAGTAAAGACATATTGTTATGTATTAGAAATACTTAAAATTTACAAGAAGAAATAACGCATCGTGCAAAATTATCTTGTATTTCCTAAACAGCACGTTGTAACTCGAAAAGATTTTGTGTTGCGTGTATGGTAAAGCATGTAGTCTCAAAAGAGAACAAACAGGAATTTTCTCTTGAAAAAATATTTCAGAATACCACTTTTTAAGGAAATCCAGCATCGTGCGAAATTATCTTGTTTTTCCTAAACAACACGTTGTAACTCGAAAAGCTTTGGCGTTGCGTGTATGTCTAAGTGGGTAGCCTCAAAAGAGAACGCACAGGAGAGATTTCTCTCGAAAGAATATTTAAGAATACCACATTATAAGTAAATACAGTGTTGCAGAGTAAAGACAAATACGTACATATTAGAAATACTTAAACTTTAAGAGAAGAAATATTGCATCATACAAAATTATCTTGTATTTCCTAAACAACACGTTGTAACTCGAAAAGATTTGTTGTTGCGTGTATGTCTAAACGTGGATCCTCAAAAGAGAACCCACAGGAGAATTCTCTCTAGAAAAAATATGTCAGAATACCACGTTTTAAGGAGATCCCGCATCGTGCGAAATTATGTTATTTTTTACTAAACAACACGTTGTAACTCGAAAAGCTTTGGTGTTGCATGTATGTCTAAGCTTGTAGCCTCAAATGAGAACGCACAGGAGAGATTTCTCTCGAAAGAATATGTAAGAATACCACGTTATAAGGAAACACAGTGTTGCAGAGTAAAGACAACTATGTACATATTAGAAATACTTAAACTTACGAGAAGAAATAACGCATCGTACAAAATTATCTTGTATTTCCTAAACAACACGTTGTAACTCAAAACGTTTTGGTGTTGCGTGTATGTCTAAGCTTTTAGCCTCAAAAGAGAACGCACAGGAAAGTTTTCTCTCGAAAAAAAACATATCAGAATACCCTGTTATAAGGAAATCGCATATCGTGGGAAATTATCTTGTTTTTCCTAAACAACACGTTGTAAGTTGAATAGCTTTGGTGTTGCATGTATGTCTAAGCGTGTAGCCTCAAAAGGGAACGCATAGGAGAGTTTTATCATGAAAAAATATGTCAGAATACAACGTTTTAAGGAAATCCTGCATCGTGCGAAATAATCTTTTTTTTCCTAAACAACATGTTGTAACTCGAAAAGCTTTGGTGTTGCGTTTTTCTCTAAGTTTGCAGCCTCAAAAGAGAATGCACAGGAGAGTTTTCTCTCGAAAGATTATGTAAGAATACCACGTTATAAAGAAATACAGTGTTGCAGAGTAAAGACAAATACGTACGTATTAGAAATACTTAAAATTTACGAGAAGAAATAACGCATCATGCAAAATTATCTTGGTTTTCCTAAACAACACGTTGTAACTCGAAAGGAATTGGTGTTGTGTGTATGTCTAAATATATAGCCTCAAAAGAGAATCCAGAGGAGAATTTTCTCTCAAAAAAATACATCATAATACCACGTTTTAAGGACATCCTGCATCGTGCGAAATTATCTTGTTTTTCCTAAACAACACGTTGGAACTCGAAAAACTATGGTGTTGCGTGTATGTCTAAGCGTGTAGCCGCAAAAGAGAATGCACAGGAGAGTTTTCTCTTGAAAAAATATGTAAGAATACCACGTTATAAGGAAATACAGTGTTGCGGAGTAAAGACAAATATGTACGTATTAGAAATACTTAAAATTTACGAGAAGAAATAACGCATCGTGCAAAATTATCTTGTATTTCCTAAACAACACGTTGTAACTCGAAAAGATTTTGTGTTGTGTGTATGGTAAAGCATGTAGGCTCAAAAGAGAACACACAGGAGAATTTTCTCTCGAAAAAATATTTCAGAATACCACTTTTTAAGGAAATCCTGCATCGTGCGAAATTATCTTCTTTTTCCTAAATAACACGTTGTAACTCGAAAAGCTTTGGTGTTGCGTGTATGTCTAAGCGGGTAGCCTCAAAAGAGAACGCACGGGAGAGTTTTCACTCGAAAGAATATGTAAGAATACCACATTATAAGTAATACAATGTTGCAGAGTAAAGACAAATACGTACATATTAGAAATACTTAAACTTTACGAGAAGAAATATTGCATCATACAAAATTATCTTGTATTTCCTAAACAACACGTTGTAACTCGAAAGGATTTGTTGTTGCGTGTATGTCTAAACGTGGATCCTCAAAAGAGAATCCACAGGAGAATTCTCTCTAGAAAAAATATGTCAGAATACCACGTTTTAAGGAGATCCCGCATCATGGGAAATTATGATGTTTTTCCTAAACAACAAGTTTTAACTCGAAAAGCTTTGGTGTTACGTGTATGTCTAAACGTGTAGCCTCAAAAGAGAACGCACAGGAGAGTTTTCTCTTGAAAAAATATGCAAGAATACCACGTTATAAGGAAATACAGTGTTGCAGAGTAAAGACAAATACGTACGTATTAGAAATACTTAAAATTTACGAGAAGAAATAATGCATCGTGCAAAATTATCTTGTATTTCTTAAACACACGTTGTACCTCGAAAAGAATTGGTGTTGCGTGTATGTCTAAACGTGTAGCCTCAAAAGTTCCCACAGGAGAATTTTCTCTCGAAAAAATACGTCATAATACCACGTTTTAAGGAAATTCTGCATCGTGCGAAATTATCTTGTTTTTCCTAAACAACACGTTGGAACTCGAAAAACTTTGGTGTTGCGTGTATGTCTAAGCGTGTAGCCGCAAAAGAGAATGCACAGGAGAGTTTTCTCTTGAAAAAATATGTAAGAATACCACGTTATAAGGAAATACAGTGTTGCAGAGTAAAGACAAATACGTACGTATTAGAAATACTTAAAATTTACGAGAAGAAATAACGCATCGTGCAAAATTATCTTGTATTTCCTAAACAACACGTTGTAACTCGAAAAGATTTTGTGTTGCGTGTATGGTAAAGCATGTAGTCTCAAAAGAGAACACACAGGAGAATTTTCTCTCGAAAAAATATTTCAGAATACCACTTTTTAAGGAAATCCAGCATTGTGCGAAATTATCTTGTTTTTCCTAAACAATACATTGTAATTCGAAAAGCTTTGGTGTTTCGTGTATGTCTAAGCGGGTAGCCTCAAAAGAGAATGCACAGGAGAGTTTTCACTCGAAAGAATATGTAAGAATACCACATTATAAGTAAATACAGTGTTGCAGAGTAAAGACTAATACGTACATATTAGAAATACTTAAACTTTACGAGAAGAATTATTGCATCATACAAAATTATCTTGTATTTCCTAAACAACACGTTGTAACTCGAAAGGATTTGTTGTTGCGTGTATGTCTAAACGTAGATCCTCAAAAGAGAACCCACAGGAGAATTCTCTCTAGAAAAAAATATGTCAGAATACCACGTTTTAAGGAAATCCCGCATCGTGCGAAATTATGTTATTTTTCCTAAACAACACATTGTTCCTCGAAAAGCTTTGGTGATGCGTGTAGCCTCAAAAGAGAATGCACAGGAGAGTTTTCACTCGAAAGAATATGCAAGAATACCACATTACAAGGAAATACAGTGTTGCAGAGTAAAGACAAATACGTACATATTAAAAATACTAAAAATTTATGAGAAGAAATAACGCATCATACAAAATTATCTTGTATTTCCTAAACAACACATTGTAACTCAAAAAGGTTTGTTGTTGCAGTATGTCTAAACGTGTATCCTCAAAGAGAACCCAGAGGAGAGTATTCTCTCGAAAAAATATGTCAGAATACCATGTTTTAAGGAAATCGCTCATCATGTGAAATTATCTTGTTTTTCCTCAACAACTTGTTGTAACTCGAAAAGCTTTGGTGTTGCGTTTTTCTCTAACAGTGCAGCCTCAAAAGAGAACGCACAGGAGAGTTTTCTCTCGAAAGAATATGTAAGAATACCACGTTATAAGAAAATACAGTGTGGCAGAGTAAAGACAAATACGTACGTATTAGAAATACTTAAAATTTACAAGAAGAAATAATGCATTGTGCAAAATTATCTTGTATTTCCTAAACAACACGTTGTAACCCTTAAAAGAATTGGTGTTGCGTGTATGTCTAAACGTGTAGTCTCAAAAGAGAACCCACAGGAGAATTTTCTCTCGAAATAATACATCATAATACCACGTTTTAAGGAAATCCTGCATCGTGCGAAATTATCTTGTTTTTCCTAAACAACACGTTGTAACTCGAAAAACTATGGTGTTGCGTGTATGTCTAATCGTCTAGCCGCAAAAGAGAACGCACAGGGGAGTTTTCTCTCGAAAAAATATGTAAGAATATCAAGTTATAAGGAAATACAGTGTTGCAGAGTAAAGACAAATATGTACGTATTAGAAATACTTAAAATTTACGAGAAGAAATAACGCATCGTGCAAAATTATCTTGTATTTCCTAAACAACACGTTGTAACTCGCAAAGATATGGTGTTGCATGTATGACTAAGCGTGCAGCCTCAAAAGAGAACGCACAGGAGAGTTTTCTCTCGAAAATATATGTCACAATACCACATTTTATGGAAATCCCGCATCGTATGAAATTATCTTGTTTTTCGTAAACAACATGTTTTAACTCGAAAAGCTTTGGTGTAGCGTGTATGTCTAAGTGTGTAGCCACAAAAGAGAACGCACAGGACAGTTTTCTCTCGAAAGATTATGTAAGAATACCACATTATAAGGAAATACAGTGTTGCAGAGTAAAGACAACTATGTACGTATTAGAAATACTTAAACTTAGGAGAAGAAATAACGCATCGTACAAAATTATCTTGTATTTCCTAAACAACACGTTGTAACTCGAAAGGATTTGGTGTTGTGTGTATGTCTAAGCATGTAGCCTCAAAGGAGTACGCACAGGAGAGTTTTCTCTCGAAAAAATATGTCAGAATACCACGTTTTAAGAAAATCACGCATCGTTGGAAATTATCTTGTTTTTCCTTAACAACATATTTTAACTCGAAATGCCTTGGTGTTGTGTGTATGTCTAAGCGTGTAGCCTCAATAGAGAACGCACAGGAGAGTTTTCACTCGAAAGAATATGTAAGAATAAAACGTTATAAGGAAATACAGAGTGGCATATTAAAGAGAAATACGTACATATTGGAAATACTTAAACTTTAAGAGAAGAAATAATGCATCGTGCAAAATTATCTTTGTTTTCCTTAATAACACATTGTAACTCGAAAAGATTTGGTGTTGCGTGTATGTCTGAGCTTCTAGCCTCAAAAGAGAACGCACAGGAGAGTTTTCTCTCAAAAAAACATGTCAGAATACCCCGTTATAAGGAAAACGCACATCGTGCGAAATTATCTTGTTTTTCCTAAAGAAAACTTTGTAACTTGAAACCTTTTGTGTTGCGTGTATGTCTAAGTGTGTACCCTCAAAAGAGAATGCACAGGAGAGTTTTCACTCGGAAAAATATGTAAGAATACCACATTACAAGGAAATACAGTGTTGCAGAGTAAAGACAAATACGTACATATTAAAAATACTTAAAATTTATGAGAAGAAATAACGCATCGTACAAAATTATCTTGTATTTCCTAAACAACACGTTGCAACTCGAAAAGATTTGTTGTTGTGTGTATGTCTAAACGTGTATCCTCAAAGAGAACCCACAGGAGAGTATTCTCTCGAAAAAATATGTCAGAATACCACGTTTTAAGGAAATTGCTCATCATGTGAAATTATCTTGTTTTTCCTAAACAACTTGTTGTAACTCGAAAAGCTTTGGTGTTGCGTTTTTCTCTAACTGTGCAGCCTCAAAAGAATACACACAGGAGAGTTTTCTCTCGAAAGAATATGTAAGAATACCACGTTATAGGAAAATACAGTGTTGCAGAGTAAAGACAAATACGTACGTATTAGAAATACTTAAAATTTACAAGAAGAAATAATGCATCGTGCAAAATTATCTTGTATTTCCTAAACAACAGGTTGTAACTCGAAAAGAATTGGTGTTGCATGTATGTCTAAACGTGTAGTCTCAAAAGAGAACACACAGGAGAATTTTCTCTCGAAATAATACGTCATAATACCACGATTTAAGGAAATCCTGCATCGTGCGTAATTATCTTGTTTTTCCTAAACAACACATTGTAACTCGAAAAACTATGGTGTTGCGTGTATGTCTAAGCGTGTAGCCGCAAAAGAGAACAAAGAGGAGAGTTTTCTCTCGAAAAAATATGTAAGAATATCACCTTATGAGGAAATACAGTGTTGCAGAGTAAAGACAAATACGTACATATTAGAAATACTTAAAATTTACGAGAAGAAATAACGCATCGTGCAAAATTATCTTGTATTTCCTAAACAACACGTTGTAACTCGAAAAGATTTGGTGTTGCGTGTATGGTAAAGCATGTAGTCTCAAAAGAGAATGCACAGGAGAATTTTCTCTCGAAAAAATACGTCATAATACCACGTTTTAAGGAAATCCTGCATCGTGCGAATTTATCTTGTTTTCCTAAAGAACACGTTGGAACTCGAAAAACTTTGGTGTTGCGTGTATGTCTAAGTGTGTAGCCGCAAAAGAGAACGCACAGGAGAGATTTCTCTCCAAAGAATATGTAAGAATACCACGTTATAAGGAAATACAGTGTTGCAGAGTAAAGATAAATACGTACTTATTAGAAATACTTAAACTTTACTAGAAGAAATAACGTGTCGTGCAAAATTATCTTGTTTTTCCTAAACAACACGTTGTAACTTGAAAAGATATGGTGTTGCATGTATGACTAAGCGTGCAGCCTCAAAAGAGAACGCACAGGAGAGTTTTCTCTCGAAAAAATATGTCAAAATCCCACGTTTTATGGAAATCCCGCATCGTATGAAATTATCTTGTTTTTCGTAAACAACATGTTTTAACTCGAAAAGCTTTGGTGTAGCGTGTATGTCTAAGTGTGTAGCCACAAAAGAGAACGCACAGGACAGTTTTTTCTCAAAAGATTATGTAAGAATACCACGTTATAAGGAAATACAGTGTTGCAGAGTAAAGAAAACTATGTACGTATTAGAAATACTTAAACTTTATGAGAAGAAATAACGCATCTTACAAAAATTATCTTGTATTTCCTAAACAACACGTTGTAACTCGAAAGGATTTGGTGTTGTGTGTATGTCTAAGCGTGTAGCCTCAAAGGAGAACGCACAGGAGAGTTTTCTCTCGAAAAAATATGTCAGAATACCACGTTTTAAGAAAATCACGCATCGTGGGAAATTATCTTGTTTTTTTTAACAACATATTTTAACTCGAAATGCCTTGGTGTTGTATGTATGTCTAAGCGTGTAGCCTCAATAGAGAACGCACAGGAGAGTTTTCACTCGAAAGAATATGTAAGAATAAAATGTTATAAGGAAATACAGAGTAGCATATTAAAGACAAATACGTACATATTGGAAATATTCAAACTTTATGAGAAGAAATAACGCATCGTGCAAAATTGTCTTTTTTTCCTAAATAACACGTTGTAACTCGAAAAGATTTGCTGTTGCGTGTATGTCTGAGCTTCTAGCCTCAAAAGAGAACGCACAGGAGAGTTTTCTCTCGAAAAAACATGTCAGAATACCCTGTTATAAGGAAATCGCACATCGTGCGAAATTATCTTCTTTTTCCTAAACAAAACGTTGTAACTCGAAAGGCTTTGGTGTCGTGTGTATGTCTAAGTGTGTAGCCTCAAAGAGAATGCACAGGAGAGTTTTCTCTCGAAAGAATATGTAAGAATAGCACGTTATAAGGAAATACAGTGTTGCAGAGTAAGGACAAATACTACGTATTAGAAATACTTAAACTTTATGAGAAGAAATAACGCTCCGTACAAAATTATCTTGTTTTTCCTAAACAACAAGTTGATATTCGTAAAGATTTGGTGTTGCATGTAAGTCGAAACATGTAGCCGGAAAAGAGAACACACAGGAGAGTTTTCTCTCGAAAAAATATGTCAGAATACCACGTTTTAAGGAAATCCCGCATCCTGCAAAATTATCTTGTTTTTCCTAAACAACACGTTGTAACTCGAAAAACTTTGGTGTTGCGTGTATGTGTAAGGGTTCAGCCTCAAAAGAGAATGCACAGGAGAGTTTTCTCTCGAAAGAATATGTAAGAATACCAGGTTATGAGGAAATACAGTGTTGCAGAGTAAAGATAAATACGTACATATTAGAAATAATTAAAATTTACGAGAAGAAATAATGCATCGTGCAAAATTATCTTATATTTCCTAAACAACACGTTGTAACTCGAAAAGATTTGTTGTTGCGTGTATGACTAAACGTGTATCCTCAAAGAGAACCCACAGAAGAGTATTCTCTTTAAAAATTATGTCAGAATACCACGTTTTAAGGAAATCGTGCATCATGTGAAATTATCTTGTTTTTCCTAAACAACTTGTTGTAACTCGAAAAGCTTTGGTGTTGCATTTTTCTCTAACTTTGCCGCCTCAAAAGAGAACGCACAGGAGAGTTTTCTCTTGAAAGAATATGTAAGAATACCACGTTATAAGGAAATACAGTGTTGCAGAGTAAAGACAAATACGTATTAGAAATACTTAAAATTTACAAGAAGAAATAATGCATCGTGCAAAATTATCTTGTATTTCCTAAACAACACGTTGTAACTCGAAATGAATTGGTGTTGCGTGTATGTCTAAACGTGTAGCTTCAAAAGAGAACCCACAGGAGAATTTTCTCTCGAAATAATACGTCATAATACTACGTTTTAAGGAAATCCTGCATCGTGCGAAATTATCTTGTTTTTCCTAAACAATAGATTGGAACTTGAGAAACTTTGGTGTTGCGTGTATGTCTAAGCGTGTAGCCGCAAAAGAGAATGCACAGGAGAGATTTCTCTCGAAAGAATATGTAAGAATACCACGATATAAGGAAATACAGTGTTGCAGAGTAAAGAAAATACGTACGTATTAGAAATACTTAAACTTTACTAGAAGAAATAACGCGTCGTGCAAAATTATCTTGTTTTTCCTAAACAACACGTTGTAACTCGAAAAGATATGGTGTTGCATGTATGACTAAGCGTGCAGCCTCAAAAGAGAATGCACAGGAGAGTTTTCTTTCGAAAGAATATGTAAGAATACCACGTTTTAAAGAAATCCCGCATCGTATGAAATTATCTTGTTTTTCGTAAACAACATGTTTTAACTCGAAAAGCTTTGGTGTTGCGTGTATGTCTAACTGTGTAGCCTCAAAAGAGAATGCACAGGAGAGTTTTCTTTCGAAAGAATATGTAAGAATACCACGTTATAAGGAAATACAGTGTTGCAGAGTAAGGACAAATACGTACGTATTCGAAATACTTAAACTTTACAAGAAGAAATAATGCATCGTGTGAAATTATCTTGTTTTTCCTAAACAAAACGTTGTAACTCGAAAAGCTTTGGTGTTGCGTGTATGTCTAAGCGTGTAGCCTCAAAGGAGAACGCACAGGAGAGTTTTCTCTCGAAAGAATATGTAAGAATACCACGTTATAAGGAAATACAGTGTTGCAGAGTAAAGACAAATACGTATTAGAAATACTTAAAATTTACGAGAAGAAATAACCCATCGTGCAAAATTGTCTTGTATTTCCTAAACAACACGTTGTAACTCGAAAAGATTTGGTGTTGCGTGTATGAGTAAGCGTGCAGCCTCAAACAAGAACGCACAGGAGAGTTTTCTCTCGAAAAAATACGTCAGAATACCACGTTTTAGGAAAATACTGCATCATGCGAAATTATCTTGTTTTTCCTAAACAACACGTTGTAACTCGAAAAGCTTTGGTGTTGCGTCTATGTCTAAGCATGTAGCCTCAAAAGAGAACGCACAGGAGAGTTTTCTCTCGAAAGAATATGTTAGAATTCCACGTTATAACGTAATACAGTGTTGCAGAGTGAAGACAAATATGTACGTATTAGAAATACTTAAACTTTACGAGAAGAAATAACGCATCATGCAAAATTATCTTGTTTTTCCTAAACAACAAGTTGTAACTCGAAAAGATTTGGTGTTGAGTGTATGACTAAGCGTGTAGTCTCAAAAGAGAACGCACAGGAGAGTTTTATCTCGAAAAAATATGTCAGAATACCACCTTTTAAGGAAATCCAGCATTGTGCGATATTATCTTGTTTTTCCTAAACAACACGTTTTAACTCGAAAAGCATTGGTGTTGTGTGTATGCCTAAGTGTGTAGCCTCAGAAGAGAACGAAGAGGACAGTTTTCTCTCGAAAGAATATGTCAGAATACCACGTTACAGGAAATACAGTGTTGCAGAGTAAAGAAATATACATACATATTAGAAATACTTAAACTTTACGAGAAGAAATAATGCTCCGTACAAAATTATCTTGTATTTCCTAAACAACAAGTTGAAATTTGTAAAGATTTGGTGTTGCGTGTATGTCTAAGCATGTAGCCGCAAAAGTGAACGCACAGGAGAGTTTTCTCTCGAAAGAATATATAAGAATTCCACGTTATAATGGAATACAGTGTTGCAGAGTAAAGACAAATACGTACGTATTAGAAATGCTTAAACTTTACGAGAAGAAATAATGCATCGAGCAAAATTATCCTGTTTTTACTAAACAACACGTGGTAACTCGAAAAGATTTGGTGTTGCGTGTATGACTAAGTGTGTAGCCTCAAAAGAGAACGCCCAGGAGAGTTTTCTCAAGAATGAATATGTCAGAACACCACGTTTTAAGGAAATCCCGCATCATGCATAATTATCTTGTTTTTACCTAAACAACCAGTTATAACTCGAAGAGCTCTGGTGTTGCGTGTATGTCAAAGTGTGTAGCAGCAGAAGAGAACGCACAGGAGAGTTTTCTCTCAAAGAATATGTAAGAATACCTCGTTACAAGGAAATACAGTGTTGCAGAGTAAAGACAAATACGTACATATTGGAAATACTTAAACTTTACGAGAAGAAATAACACATCGTACAAAATTATCTTGTATTTCCTAAACAACACGGTGTAACTCGAAAAGATTTGGTGTTGCGCGTATGACTAAGCGTGCAGCCTCAAAAGAGAATGCACAGGAGAATTTTCTCTCCAAAGAATATGTCAGAATACCACGTTATAATGAAATACAGTGTTGCAGAGTAAAGACAAATACGTACATATTGGAAATACTTAAACTTTACGAGAAGAAATAACACATCATGCAAAATTATCTTGTTTTTCCTAAACAACACGTTGTAACTCAAAAAGATTTGCTGTTGCGTGTATGACTAAGCATGTAGCCTCAAAAGAGAACGCACAGAAGAGTTTTCTCTCGAAAAAATATGTCAGAATACCATGTTTTAAGGAAATCCAGCATTTTGCGAAATTATCTTGTTTTTCCTAAACAACACGTTTTAACTCAAAAAGCTTGGGTGTTGCGTGTATGTCTAAGTCTGTAGCCTCAGAAGAGAATGCACAGGAGTGTTTTCCCTCGAAAGAATATGTCAGAATACCACGTTACAAGGAAATACAGTGTTGCAGAGTAAAGACAAATACATATGTATTAGAAATAGTTAAACTTTACGAGAAGAAATAACGCTCCTTACAAAATGATCTTGTATTTCCTAAAAAACAAGTTGAAATTCGAAACAATTTGGTCGTGTGTGTATGTCTAAGCTTGTAGCCTCAAAAGAGAATGCACAGGAGAGTTTTCTCTTGAAAAAATATGTCAGAATACCACGTTTTAAGGAAATCCCGGATCTTGCGAAATTATCTTGTTTTTCCTTAACAACACGCTGTAACGAGAAAAGATTTGCTGCTGCGTGTATGTCTAATCGTGCAGCCTCAAAAGAGAATGCACAGGAGAGTTTTCTCTCGAAAAAACATGTCAGAATACCCCATTTTAAGGAAATCGCTCATCGTGCGAAATTATCTTGTTTTTCCTAAACAACACGTTGTAACTCGAAAAGTTTTGGTGTTGAGTGTATGTCTAAGTGTGTAGCCTCAGAAGAGAACGCACAGGAGAGTTTTCTCTCGAAAGAATACATAATAATACCCCGTTAAAAGAAAATACAGTGTTGCATATTAATGACATATACGTACATATTGGAAATACTTAAACTTTATGAGAAGAAATAACGCATCGCGCATAATTATCTGGTTTTTCCTAAACAACACGTTGTAACTTGAAAAGATTTGGTGTATTTGGTGTTGCGTGTATGTCTAAGCTTCTAGCATCAAAAGAGAACGCACAGGAGACTTTTCTCTCGAGAAAACATGTCAGAATACTCCGTTTTAAGGAAATCGCTCATTGTGCGAAATTATCTTGTTTTTCCTAAACAACACGTTGTAACTTGAAAAGCTTGGGTGTTGCATGTATGTCTAAGCGTGTAGCCTCAAAAGAGAACGCACAGGAGCGTTTTCTCTCGAAAGAATATGTAAGAATACCACGTTATAAGCAAATACAGTGTTTCAGATTAAAGACAAATACATACTTATTAGAAATACTTAAACTTTGCGAGAAGAAATAACGCATCGTAAAAAATTATCTTGTATATCCTAAACAACACGTTGTAACCTGAAAAGATTTGGTGTTGCTTGTAAGTCTAAAGGTGTAACCTCAAAAGAGAACCCACACGAGAATTTTCTCTCCAAAAAATATGTCAGAATACCACGTTTTAACGAAATCCCGCATCGTGCGAAATTATTTTATTTTTCCTAAACAACACGTTGTAACTCGAAAAGCTTTGGTGTTGCGTGTATGTCTAAGCATGTAGCCTCAAAAGAGAATGAAGAGGAGAGTTTTCTCTCAAAAGAATATGAAAGAATACCACGTTATAAGAAAATACAGTGTTGCAGAGTAAAGACAAATACGTACGTATTAGAAATACTTAAAATTTACAAGAACAAATAATGCATCGTGCAAAATTATCTTGTTTTTCCTAAACAACACGTTGTAACTAGAAAAGATTTGGTGTTGCGTGTATGTCTAAATGTGTAGCCTCCAAAGAGAACCCACAGGAGAATTTTCTCTCGAAAAAATATGTCAGAATTCCACGTTTTAAGGAATTACCGCATCATGCGAAATTATCTTGTTTTTCCTAAACAACACGTTGTAACTCGAAAAGCTTTGGTGTTGCGTGTATGTCTAAGCATGTAGCCTCAAAAGAGAACACAGAGGAGAGTTTTCTCTCGAAAGAATATGTAAGAATTCCATGTTATAAGTAAATACAGTGTTGCAGAGTAAAGACAAATTCGTACATATTAGAAATACTTAAACTTTACGAGAAGAAATAACGCATCATGCAAAATTATCTTGTTTTTCCTAAACAACACTTTGGAAGTTGAAAAGATTTGGTGTTGCCTGTATGTCTAAGTGTGTAGCCTCAAAACAGAACCAAGAGGATAGTTTTCACTCGAAAGAATATGTAAGAATACCACATTATAAGTATATACAGTGTTGCAGAGTAAAGACAAATACGTACATATTAGAAATACTTAAACTTTACAGGAAGAAATATTGCATCGTACCACATTATCTTGTATTTCCTAAACAACACGTTGTAACTCGAAAAGACTTGTTGTTGCGTGTATGTCTAAACGTGGATCCTCAAAAGAGAACACAGAGGAGAATTCTCTCTAGAAAAAATATGTCAGAATACCATGTTTTAAGGAAATCAGGCATCGTGCGAAATTATGTTGTTTTTCCTAAACAACACGTTGTAACTCGTAAAGCTTTGGTGTTGCGTGTATGTCTAAGCTTGTAGCCTCAAAAGAGAATGCACAAGAGAGATTTCTCTTGAAAGAATATGTAAGAATACCACATTATAAGGAAATACAGTGTTGCAGATTAAAGACAAATACGTACGTATTAGAAATATTTAAACTTTACTAGAAGAAATAACACGTCGTGCAAAATTATCTTGTTTTTCCTAAACAACACGTTGTAACTTGAAAAGATATTGTGTTGCATGTATGACTAAGGGTGCAGCCTCAAAAGAGAATGCACAGGAGAGTTTTCTCTCGAAAAAATATGTCACAATACCACGTTTTAAGGAAATCCCGCATCGTGAGAAATTATCTTGTTTTTCCTAAACAACATGTTTTAACCCGAAAAGCTTTGGTGTTGCGTGTATGTCTAAGTGTGTAGCCGCAAAAGAGAACGCACAAGAGAGTTTTCTCTCAAAAGAATATCTAAGAATACCACATTTTTTAGGAAATACAGTGTTGCAGATTAAGGACAAATACGTACGTATTAGAAATACTTAAACTTCACGAGAAGAAATAATGCATCATGCGAAATTATCTTGTTTTTCCTAAACAAAACATTGTAACTCGCAAAGCTTTGGTGTTGCCTGTATGTCTAAGCTTGTAGCCTCAAAAGAGAACGCACAGGAGAGTTTTCTCTCGAAAAAATATGTCAGATTACCACGTTTTAAGGAAATCCAGCATTGTGCGAATTTATCTTGTTTTTCCTAAACAACATGTTTTAACTCGAAAAGCTTTGTGTTGCGTGTATTTCTAAGTGTGTAGCCTCAGAGCAGAACGCACAGGAGAGTTTTCTCTCCAAACAATATGTCAGAATACCATGTTACAAGGAAATACAGTGTTTCAGAGTAAACACAAATACGTACGTATTAGAAATACTTAAACTTTGCGAGAAGAAATAACGCATCTTACTATATTATCTTGTATATCCTAAACAACACGTTGTAACCTGAAAAGATTTGGTGTTGCTTGTAATTCTAAATGTGTAGCCTCAAAAGAGAACCCACAGGAGAATTTTCTCTCGAAAAATATATGTCAGAATACAAAGTTTTAAGGAAATCCTGCATCGTGCGAAATTATCTTGTTTTTTTCCTAAACAACACATTGTAACTCGAAAACCTTTGGTGTTGCTTGTATGTCTCAGCGTGTAGCCTCAAAAAAGAACGCACAGGAGAGTTTCCGCTCGAAAAATATGTCAGATTACAATGTTTTAAGGAAATCCTGCATCCTGCGAAATTATCTTTTTTTTTCCCTAACCAACTTGTTGTAACTCGAAAAGCTTTGGTGTTGCGTTTTTGTCTAAGTGTGCAGCCTCAAAAGAGAACGCACAGGAGAGTTTTCTCTCGAAAAAACATGTCAGAATATCCCGTTTTAAGGAAATCGCTCATCGTGCGAAATTATCTTCTTTTTCCTAAACAACACGGTGTAACTTGAAAAGCTTTGGTGTTGCGTGTATGTCTAAGCTTGTAGCTTAAAAAGAGAACGAAGAGGAGAGTTTTCTCTCAAAAGAATATGTAAGAATACCACGTTATAAGGAAATACAGTGTTGCAGAGTAAAGACAAATACGTAAGTATTAGAAATACTTAAAATTTACGAAAAGAAATAATGCATCGTGCAAAATTATCTTGTTTTTCCTAAACAACACGTTGTAACCAGAAAAGATTTTGTGTTGCGTGTATGTCTAAATTTGTAGCCTCTAAAGAGAACCGACATGTGAATTTTCTCTCGAAAAAATCTGTCAGAATACCACGTTTTAAGGAAATACCGCATCATGCGAAATTATCTTGTTTTTCCTAAACAACACGTTGTAACTCGAAACTCTTTGGTGTTGCGTTTATGTCTAAGCATGTAGCCTCAAAAGAGAACGCACAGGAAAGTTTTCTCTCGAAAGAATATGTAAGAATTCCACGTTATAACGGAATACAGTGTTGCAGAGTAAAAACAAATAAGTACTTATTAGAAATACTTAAACTTTACGAGAAGAAATAACGCATCATGCAAAATTATCTTGTTTTTCCTAAACAACACGTTGTAACTCGAAAAGATTTGGTGTTTTTTGTATGACTAAGCGTGTAGCCTCAAAAGAGAACGCACAGGAGAGTTTTCTATCGAAAAAATATGTCAGAATACCACGTTATTAGGAAATCCTGCATCGTGCGAAATTATCTTGTTTTTCCTAAACAACACGTTGTAACGCGAAAAGCTTTGGTGTTGTGTGTATATCTAAGTGTGTAGCCTCAGAAGAGAATGCATAGGAGAGTTTTCTCTCGAAAGAATATGTAAGAATACCCTGTTACAAGGAAATACAGTGTTGCATATTAAAGACAAATACGTACATATTGGAAATACTTAAACTTAATGTGAAGAAATAAAACATCGTGCAAAATTATATTGTTATTCCTAAATAACACGTTGTAACTCGAAAAGATTTGGTGTTGCGAATATGTCTAAGCTTCTTGCCTTAAAAGAGTACGCACAGGATAGTTTTCTCTCGAAAAACCATGTCAGAATACCCCGTTTTAAGGAAATCGCAGATCATGTGAAATTATCTTCTTTTTCTTAAACAACACCTTGTAACTTGAAAAGTTTTGGTGTTGCGTGTATGTTCAAAGTGTGTAGCCTCAAAAGAGAATGCACAGGAGAGTTTTCTATCGAGAGAACATGAAAGAATACCACGTTATAAGCAAATACAGTGTTGCAGAGTAAAGAAAAATACGTACGTATTAGAAATACTTACACTTTGCGAGAAGAAATAACGCATCGTAATATATTATCTTGTATATCCTAAACAACACGTTGTAACCTGAAAAGATTTGGTGTTGCTTGTAAGTCTAACTGTGTAGCCTTAAAAGAGAACCCACAGGAGAATTTTCTCTCGAAAAAATATGTCAAAATACCACGTTTTAAAGAAATCCTGCATCGTGCGAAATTATCATGTTTTTCTTAAACAACACTTTGTAACTCGAAAAGCTTTGATGTTGCATGTATGTGTAAGCATGTAGCCTCAAAAGAGAACGAAGAAGAGTTTTCTCTCAAAAGAATATGTAAGAATCCCACCTTATAAGGAAATACATTGTTGTAGAGGAAAGACAAATACTTACGTATTAGAAATACTTAAAATTTACGAGAAGAAATAATGCATCATTCAAAATTATCTTGTTTTTCCTAAACAACTAGTTGTAACTCGAAAAGATTTGGTGTTGCGTGTATGTCTAAATGTGTAGCCTCAAAAGAGAACGCACAGGAGAATTTTCTCTCAAAAAATATGTCAGAATACCACGTTTTAAGGAAATACCACATAATGCGAAATTATCTTGTTTTTCCTTAACAACACGTTGTAACTCGAAAAGCTTTGGTGTTGCGTGTATGTCTAAACGTGCAGCCTCAAAAGAGAACGCATAGGAGAATTTTCTCTCGAAAGAATATGTAAGAATACCACGTTATAAGGAAATACAGTGTTCCAGAGTAAAGACAAATACGTACGTATTGGAAATACTTAAACTTTAAGAGAAGAAATAAGTCATCGTGCAAAATTATCTTGTTTTTCCTAAACAACACGTTGTAACTCGAAAAGATTTGGTGTTACCTGTATGTCTAAGCTGGTGGCCTCAAAAGAGAACGCACAGGAGTGTTTTCTCTCGAAAAAATATGTCAATATACCACGTTTTAAGGAAATCCAGCATGGTGCGAAATTATCTTGTTTTTCCTAAACAACACGTTGTAACTTGAAAAGCTTTGGTGTTGCATGTATGTCTAAGCGTGTAGCCTCAAAAGAGAATGCACCGGTGAGTTTACCCTCGAAAGAATATGTAAGAATACCACGTGATAAGCAAATACTGTGTTGCAGAGTAAAGACAAATACGAACATATGAGAAATACTTAAAATATACGAGAAGAAATAACGCATCATACAAAATTATCTTGTATATCCTAAACAACACGTTGTAACTCGAAAAGATTTGGTGTTGCTTGTAAGTCTAAATGTGTAGTCTCAAAAGAGAACCCACAGGAGAATTTTCCCTTGAAAAATATGTCAGAATACCACGATTTAAGGAAATCCCGCATCGTGCGAAATTATCTTGTTTTTCCTAAACAACACGCAGTAACTCGAAATGTTTTGGTGTTGCGTGTATGTCTAAGCATGTAGCCTCAAAAGAGAATGAAGAGGAGAGTTTTCTCTTGAAAGAATATGTAAGAATACCACGTTATGAAGAAATACAGTGTTGCAGAGTAAAGACAAATACATACGTATTAGAAATACTTAAACTTTACAAGAAGAAATAACGCATCGTGCAAAATTATCTCGTTTTTCCTAAACAACACGTTGTAACTCGAAAAGATTTGGTGTTGCGAGTATGTCTAAGCATGTAGCCTCAAAAGAGAATGCACAGGAGAATTTTCTCTCGAAAGAATATGTAAGAATACCACGTTATAAGGAAATACAGTGTTGCAGAGTAAAGACAAATACGTACTTATTGGAAATACTTAAACTTTACGAGAAGAAATAACGCATCGTGCAAAATTATCTTGTTTTTCCTAAACAACACGTTGTAACTCGAAAAGATTTGGTATTGCGAGTATGTCTAAGCATGTAGCTTCAAAAGAGAATGCACAGGAGAGTTTTCTCTCGAAAAAATATGTCAGAATACCACGTTATTAGGAAATCCTGCATCGTGCGAAATTATCTTGTTTTTCCTAAACAACACGTTGTAACTCGAAAAGCTTTGGTGTTGCGTATATGTCTAAGTGTGTAGCCTCAGAAGAGAACGCACAGGAGAGTTTTCTCTCGAAAGAATGTAAGAATTTCCTTCCGTTAAAAGGAAATACAGTGTTGCATATTAAAGACAAATACGTACATATTGGAAATACTTAAACTTTATGAGAAGAAATAACGCATCGTGCAAAATTATCTTGTTTTTCCTAAATAACACGATGTAACTCGAAAAGATTTGGTGTTGCGTGTATGTCTAAGCTTCTAGCCTCAAAAGAGTACACACAGGAGAGTATTTTCTCGAAAAAACATGTCAGAATACCCCGTTGTAAGGAAATCGAAGATCCTGTGAAATTATCTTCTTTTTCCTAAACAACACCTTGTAACTTGAAAAGTTTTGGTGTGGCGTGTATGTCTAAGCATGTAGCCTCAAAAGAGAACGAACAGAAGCGTTTTCTCTCGAAAGAATATGAAAGAATACCACGTTATAAGCAAATACATTGTTGCAGAATAAAGACACATACATACGTATTAGAAATACTTAAACTTTGTGAGAAGAAATAAAGCATCGTACTATATTATCTTGTATATCCTAAACAACACGTTGTAACCTGAAAAGATTTGGTGTTGCTTGTAAGTTTAAAGGTGTAGCCTCAAAAGAGAACCCACAGGACAATTTTCTCTCGAAAAAATATGTCAGAATACCACGTTTTAAGGAAATCCTGTGTCGTGCGAAATTATCTTGTTTTTCTTAAACAACACTTTGTAACTCGAAAAGCTTTGAATTTGTGTGTATGTGTAAGCGTATAGCCTCAAAAGAGAACGAAGAGGAGAGTTTTCTCTCGAAAGAATATGTAAGAATACCACGTTATAAGGAAATACAGTGTTGCAGAGTAAAGACAAATACGTACATATTAGAAATACTTAAAATTTACGAGAAGAAATAATGCATCGCGCAAAATTGTCTTGTTTTTCCTAAACAACACGTTGTAACTTGAAAGGAATTGGTGTTACGTGTATGTCAAAGCGTGTAGCCTCAAAAGAGAACGCATAGGAGAATTTTCTCTCGAAAGAATATGTAAGAATACCACGTTATAAGGAAATACAGTGTTGCAGAGTAAAGACAAATATGTACGAATTGGAAATACTTAAACTTTAAGAGAAGAAATGAGTCATCGTGCAAAATTATCTTGTTTTTCCTAAACAACACGTTGTAACTCGAAAGGATTTGGTGTTGCGTGTATGTCTAAGCAGGTAGCCTCAAAAGAGAATGCATAGGAGAATTTTCTCTCGAAAGAATATGTAAGAATACCATGTTATAAGGAAATACAGTGTTGCAGAGTAAAGACAAATATGTACATATTGGAAATACTTAAACTTTAAAAGAAGAAATAAGTCATTGTGCAAAATTATCTTGTTTTTCCTAAACAACACGTTGTAACTCGAAAAGATGTGGTGTTACGTGTATGTCTAAGCTGGTGGCCTCAAAAGAGAACGCACACGAGTGTTTTCTCTCGAAAAAATATGTCAATATACCACGTTTTAAGGAAATCCCGCATGGTGCGAAATTATCTTGTTTTTCCTAAACAACACGTTGTAACTTGAAAAGCTTTGGTGTTGCGTGCATGTCTAAGCGTGTAGCCTCAAAAGAGAACGAACAGGCGAGATTACTCGCGAAAGAATATGTAAGAATACCACGTGATATGCAAATACAGTGTTGCAGAGTAAAGACAAATACGTACGTATTAGAAATACTTAAAATGTACGAGAAGAAATAACGCATCATACAAAATTGTCTTGTATATCCTAAACAACATGTTGTAACTCGAAAAGATTTGGTGTTGCTTGTGAGTCTAAATGTGTAGCCTCAAAAGAGAACCCACAGGAGAATTTTCCCTCGAAAAATATGTCAGAATACCACGTTTTAAGGAAATCCGTCATCGTGCGAAATTATCTTGTTTTTCCTAAACAACACGTTGTAACTCGAAAAGCTTTGGTGTTGCGTGTATGTCTAAGCGTGTAGCCTCAAAAGAGAATGAAGAGGAGAGTTTTCTCTCGAAAGAATATGTAAGAATACCACGTTATGAAGAAATACAGTGTTGCAGAGTAAAAGACAAATAAGTATTAGAAACACTTAAAATTTACGAGAAGAAATAATGCATCGTGCAAAATTCTCTTGTTTTTCCTAAACAACACGTTGTAACTCGAAAAGCTTTGGTGATGCGTGTATGTATAAGGGTGCAGCCTCAAAAGAAAACGCACAGGAGAGTTTTCTCTCGAAAGAATATGTAAGAATACCACGTTTTAAGGAAATCCCGCATCTTGCAAAATTATCTTGTTTTTCCTTAACAACACATTGTAACTCGAAAAGTTTTGGTGTTGCGTTCATGTCTAAGCGTGCAGCCTCAAAAGAGAATGCACAGGAGAATTTTCTCTCGAAAGAATATGTAAGAATACCACGTTATAAGGAAATACAGTGTTGCAGAGTAAAGACAAATACGTACGTATTGGAAATAGTTAAACTTTATGAGAAGAAATAACGCATCGTGCAAAATTATCTCGTTTTTCCTAAACAACACGTTGTAACTCAAAAAGATTTGGTGTTGCGAGTATGTCTAAGCATGTAGCCTCAAAAGAGAATGCACGGGAGAATTTTCTCTCGAAAGAATATGTTAGAATACCACGTTATAAGGAAATACAATGTTGCAGAGTAAAGACAAATATGTACGTATTAGAAATACTTAAAATTTACGAGAAGAAATAATGCATCACGCAAAATTATCTTGTTTTTCCTAAACAACACGTTGTAACTCGAAAGGATTTGGTGTTGCGTGTATGTCTAAGCGTGTAGCCTCAAAAGAGAACGCATAGGAGAATTTTCTCTCGAAAGAATATGTAAGAATACCACGTTATAAGGAAATACAATGTTGCACAGTAAAGACAAATATATACGAATTGGAAATACTTAAACTTTAAGAGAAGAAATGAGTCATCGTGCAAAATTATCTTGTTTTTCCTAAACAACACGTTGTAACTCGAAAGGATTTGGTGTTGTGTGTATGTCTAAGCAGGTAGCCTCAAAAGAGAATGCATAGCAGAATTTTCTCTCGAAAGAATATGTAAGAATACCACGTTATAAGGAAATACAGTGTTGCAGAGTAAAGACAAATACGTACATATTGGAAATACTTAAACTTTAAAAGAAGAAATAATTCATCGTGCAAAATTATCTTGTTTTTCCTAAACAACACATTGTAACTCGAAAAGATTTGGTGTTACGTGTATGTCTAAGCTGGTGGCCTCAAGAGAGAACGCACAGGAGTGTTTTCTCTCGAAAAAATATGTCAATATACCACGTTTTAAGGAAATCCCGCACGGTGCGAAATTAGCTTGTTTTTCCTAAACAACACGTTGTAACTTGAAAAGCTTTGGTGTTGCGTGCATGTCTAAGCGTGTAGCCTCAAAAGAGAACGCACAGGCGAGATTACTCTCGAAAGAATATGTAAGAATACCACGTGATAAGCAAATACAGTGTTGCAGAGTAAAGACAAATACGTACGTATTAGAAATACTTAAAATGTACGAGAAGAAATAACGCATCATACAAAATTATCTTGTATATCCTAAACAACACGTTGTAACTCGAAAAGATTTGGTGTTGCTTGTAAGTCTAAATGTGTAGCCTCAAAAGAGAACCCACAGGAGAATTTTCCCTCGAAAAATATGTCAGAATACCACGTTTTAAGGAAATCCCGCATCGTGCGAAATTATCTTGTTTTTCTTAAATAACACGTTGTAACTTGAAAAGCTTTGGTGTTGCGTGTATGTCTAAGCGTGTAGCCTCAAAAGAGAAGGAAGAGGAGAGTTTTCTCTCAAAAGAATATGTAAGAATACCACGTTATGAAGAAATACAGTGTTGCAGAGTAAAAGACAAATAAGTAAGTATTAGAAATACTTAAAATTTACGAGAAGAAATAATGCATCGTGCAAAATTCTCTTGTTTTTCCTAAACAACACGTTGTAACTCGAAAAGCTTTGGTGTTGCGTGTATGTATAAAGGTGCAGCCTCAAAAGAGAACGCACAGGAGAGTTTTCACTTGAAAGAATATGTAAGAATACCACGTTTTAAGGAAATCCCGCATCTTGCAAAATTATCTTGTTTTTCCTTAACAACACGTTGTAACTCGAAAAGTTTTGGTGTTGCGTTTATGTCTAAGCGTGCAGCCTCAAAAGAGAATGCACAGGAGAATTTTGTCTCGAAAGAATGTGTAAGAATACCACGTTATAAGGAAATACAGTGTTGCAGAGTAAAGACAAATACGTACGTATTGGAAATACTTAAACTTTATGTGAAGAAATAACGCATCGTGCAAAATTATCTCGTTTTTCCTAAACAACACGTTGTAACTCGAAAAGATTTGGTGTTGCGAGTATGTCTAAGCATGTAGCCTCAAAAGAGAATGCACAGGAGAATTTTCTCTCGAAAGAATATGTAAGAATACCACGTTATAAGGAAATACAGTGTTGCAGAGTAAAGACAAATACGTACTTATTGGAAATACTTAAACTTTACGAGAAGAAATAACGCATCGTGCAAAATTATCTTGTTTTTCCTAAACAACACGTTGTAACTCGAAAGGATTTGGTGTTGCGAGTATGTCTAAGCATGTAGCTTCAAAAGAGAACGCACAGGAGAGTTTTCTCTTGAAAAAATATGTCAAAATACCACGTTATTAGGAAATCCTGCATCGTGCGAAATTATCTTGTTTTTCCTAAACAACACGCTGTAACTCGAAAAGCTTTGGTGCTGCGTATATGTCTAAGTGTGTAGCCTCAGAAGAGAACGCACAGGAGAGTTTTCTCTCGAAAGAATATGTAAGAATACACCGTTAAAAGGAAATACAGTGTTGCATATTAAAGACAAATACGTACATATTGGAAATACTTAAACTTTATGAGAAGAAATAACGCATCATGCAAAATTATCTTGTTTTTCCTAAATAACACGATGTAACTCGAAAAGATTTGGTGTTGCGTGTATGTCTAAGCTTCTAGCCTCAAAAGAGTACACACAGGAGAGTATTTTCTCGAAAAAACATGTCAGAATACCCCGTTGTAAGGAAATCGAAGATCGTGTGAAATTATCTTCTTTTTCCTAAACAACACCTTGTAACTTGAAAAGTTTTGGTGTGGCGTGTATGTCTAAGAATGTAGCCTCAAAAGAGAATGCACAGGAGCGTTTTCTCTCGAAAGAATATGAAAGAATACCACGTTATAAGCAAATACAGTGTTGCAGAATAAAGACACATACGTACGTATTAGAAATACTTAAACTTTGTGAGAAGAAATAACGCATTGTACTATATTATCTTGTATATCCTAAACAACACGTTGTAACCTGAAAAGATTTGGTGTTGCTTGAAAGTCTAAAGGAGTAGCCTCAAAAGAGAACCCACAGGACAATTTTCTCTCGAAAAAATATGTCAGAATACCACGTTTTAAGGAAATCCTGTGTTGTGCGAAATTATCTTGTTTTTCTTAAACAACACTTTGTAACTCGAAAAGCTTGGAATTTGCGTGTATGTGTAAGTGTGTAGCCTTAAAAGAGAACAAAGAGGAGAGTTTTCTCTCAAAAGTATATGTAAGAATACCACGTTATAAGGAAATACAGTGTTGCAGAGTAAAGACAAATACGTACGTATTAGAAATACTTAAAATTTACGAGAAGAAATAATGCATCGCGCAAAATTGTCTTGTTTTTCCTAAACAACACGTTGTAACTTGAAAGGAATTGGTGTTGCGTGTATGTCTAAGCGTGTAGCCTCAAAAGAGAACGCATAGGAGAATTTTCTCTCGAAAGAATATGTAAGAAAATCACGTTATAAGGAAATACAGTGTTGCAGAGTAAAGACAAATATGTACGAATTGGAAATACTTAAACTTTAAGAGAAGAAATGAGTCATCGTGCAAAATTATCTTGTTTTTCCTAAACAACACGTTGTAACTCGAAAGGATTTGGTGTTGCGTGTATGTCTAAGCATGTAGCCTCAAAAGAGAATGCACAGGAGAATTTTCTCTTGAAAGAATATGTAAGAATACCACGTTATAAGGAAATACAGTGTTGCAGAGTAAAGACAAATACGTACGTATTAGAAATACTTAAAATTTAAGAGAAGAAATAATGCATCGTGCAAAGTTGTCTTGTTTTTCCTAAACAACACGTTGTAACTCGAAAAGATTTGGTGTTGCGTTTATGTCTAAGCGTGTAGCCTCAAAAGAGAACGCATAGGAGAATTTTCTCTCGAAAGAATATGTAAGAATACCAGGTTTTAAGGAAATCCCGCATCTTGCAAAATTATCTTGTTTTCCTTAACAACACGTTGTAACTCGAAAAGTTTTGGTGTTGCGTTTATGTCTAAGCGTGCAGCCTCAAAAGAGAATGCACAGAAGAATTTTCTCTCGAAAGAATATGTAAGAATACCACGTTATAAGGAAATACAGTGTTGCAGAGTAAAGATAAATACGTACGTATTGGAAATACTTAAACTTTATTAGAAGAAATAACGCATCGTGAAAAATTATCTCGTTTTTCCTAAACAACACGTTGTAACTCGAAACGATTTGGTGTTGCATGTATGTCTAAGCATGTAGCCTCAAAAGAGAACGCACAGGAGAGTTTTCTCTCGAAAAAATATGTCAGAATACGACGTTATTAGGAAATCCCGCATCGTGCGAAATTATCTTTTTTTTCCTAAATAACACGTTGTAACTGGAAAAGCTTTGGTGTTGCAGGTATGTCTAAGTGTGTAGCCTCAGAAGAGAACGCACAGGAGAGTTTTCTCTCGAAAGAATATGTAAGAATACCACGTTAAAAGGAAATACAGTGTTGCATATTAAAGACAAATACGTACATATTGGAAATACTTAAACTTCGTGAGAAGAAATAACGCATCGTGCAAAATTATCTTGTTTTTCCTAAATAACACGACGTAACTCGAAAAGATTTGGTGTGGCATGTATGTCTAAGCTTCTAGCCTCAAAAGAGTAGACACAGGAGAGTTTTCTCTCGAAAAAACATGTCAAAATACCCCATTTTAAGGAAATCGCAGATCGTGTGAAATTATCTTCTTTTCCTAAACAACACCTTGTAATTTCAAAAGGTTTGGTGTTGCGTGTATGTCTAAGCGTGTAGCCTCAAAAGAGAACGCACAGGAGAGTTTTCTCTCGAAAGAATATGAAAGAATACCATGTTATAAACAAATACAGTGTTGCAGAATAAAGACAAATACGTACGTATTAGAAATACTTAAACTTTGCGAGAAGAAATAACGCATCGTACTATATTATCTTGTATATCCTAAACAACACGTTGTAACCTGAAAAGATTTGGTGTTGCTTGTAAGTCTAAATGTGTAGCCTCAAACGAGAACCCACAGGAGAATTTTCTCTCGAAAAAAATATGTCAGAATACAACGTTTTAAGGAAATCCTGCTTCGTGCGAAATTATCTTTTTTTCTTAAACAACACTTTGTAACTCGAAAAGCTTTGATGTTGCGTGTATGTGTAAGCGTGTAGCCTCAAAAGAGAAAGAAGAGGAGAGTTTTCTCTCAAAGGAATATGTAAGAATACCACGTTATAAGGAAATACAGTGTTGCAGAGTAAAGACAAATATGTATGTATTAGAAATACTTAAAATTTACGAGAAGAAATAATGCATTGTGAAAAATTATCTTGTTTTTCCTAAACAACACGTTGTAACTCGAAAGGATTTGGTGTTGCGTGTATGTCTAAATGTGTAGCCTCAAAAGAGAACCCACAGGAGAATTTTCTCTCAAATAAATATGTCAGAATACCACGTTTTAAGGAAATACTGCATAATGCGAAATTATCTTGTTTTTCCTAAACAACACGTTGTAACTCGAATAGCTTTGGTGTTGCGTGTATGTCTAAGCGTGTAGCCTCAAAACAGAATGCATAGGAGCGTTTTCTCTCGAAAGAATATGTAAGAATTCCATGTAATAACGGAATACAGTGTTGCAGAGTAAAAACAAATATGTACGTATTAGAAACACTTAAATTTTACGGGAAGAAATAACGCTCCGTACAAAATTATCTTGTATTTCCTAAACAACAAGTTGAAATTCGAAAAAATTTGGTGTTGCATTTGCATGTATGTCTAAGCTTGTAGCCGCAAAAGAGAACGCAAAGGATAGTTTTCTATCGAAAAAATATGTCAGAATACCACGTTTTAAGGAAATCCCGCATCGTGCGAAATTATCTTGTTTTTCCTAAACAACACTTTGTAACTCGAAAAGATTTGGTGTTGCGTGTATGTATAAAGGTGCAGCCTCAAAAGAGAATGCACAGGAGAGGTTTCTCTTGAAAGAATATGTAAGAATACCACGTTTTAAGGAAATCTCGCATCGTGCGAAATTATCTTGTTTTTACTAAACAACATGTTTTAACTCGAGAAGCTTTGGTGTTGCGTGTATGTCTAAGTGTGTAGCCTCAAAATAGAAAGCACAGGAGAATTTTCTCTTGAAAGAATATGTAAGAATACCACGTTATAAGGAAATACAGTGTTGCAGAGTAAGATCAAATACGTACATATTAGAAATACTTAAACTTTACGAGAAGAAATAACGCATCATGCGAAATTATCTTGTTTTTCCTAAACAAAACGTTGTAACTCAAAAAGCTTTGGTGTTGCGTGTATGTCTAAACATGTGTTCTCAAAACGTGTGTAAGTGTGTAGCCTCAGAAGAGAACGCACAGGAGAGTTTTCTCTCGAAAGAATATGTAAGAATAACATATTATAAGGAAATACAGTGTTGCAGAGTAAAGACTAATACGTACATATTAGAAATACTTAAAATTGCTCTGCTTCAGGTCAGGCGGTGGCGGCGGCGGTGGCGGCGGCAGCAGTGCAGCAGTGGCTGGTCCAGCTGAAGGGCCATCAGCAGTGGAACCAAGGCGACACAGGGTCCAGTTAGGCCGTGTGCCCCCGACCACTGACCTTCGCTGACCAGCCCGGCAGCAAGCAGCTGCGGTTGTGAGGCGCCTTTCCTGCACGGAAGCCACTTCAGAACTCGGCCTCCCACCAGTCAGGAGAGGCTCATCCATCTTGGTTTCGGACTCCAGGGATCGGAGAGACTGAGGTACACAAACATAATCCGAGGCTAACACCGCGGTGGTCTGAGCCCGACGGGCGTTGGGCTGCACCCAGGCCCTGGGCTGTTCAGGAGGGGTATCGGGGTGCCAACCCAGCCAGGAGGTTTTTTGCCCAGGCCTGTGCACGTGCGCCGCCATTTTGCCTGCAGGATGACAGAGAGCTCTGGCGGGCAGACCTGTAACAGGCATAGCCTGAGACTAACAAAGCAGGGGTCTAGGCCCCAAAAGGCACAGGACTGACCCCAAGAGCTGGGCGGCTTGGTGGGCCATCTGTGAGTCAACCCGCCCAGGAGGTTGTTAGCACAGCAGACTCTCCCGTTGCTTTCAGGGAGCGCGGGTGCACACGTCTGCCATCCTGGTCACCTGGCAGACCCAATTAACAGTCATAGCCCTAGGGGAACTTTGCTCGGACCTTGGCCTCCCAGGCTTTCGCCTGGACTCAGGGCCTGGGCGGCCAGGCTAACCTTGTGTGCGCCAGCCTGGTTGAGGGATCGGCTGCCCAGCGGAGTGAGCAGAACACAGGGGAGGTCACAGCAGCATACACCATCGGCACTCCCTGGAAGTGCACATGGGCTCCATCTGGTCCACAGACACAATCTGGGGCAAGGCCTCAGGCGGAAGCCCTCAGCTCAACTCTCTCTGCTCCTGGATCCAGATCAGCCTGGGCGGCCGCACCACATCTCCAGGTCCTGCAAGAGGCTAGCTGGGCTTCTGGGCGGCCATCTGGGAGAAGTCAGTGTGCTCCAGTGAATCCAGCGGGCCCCAGCGGGAGCCTTCGGGTGCCTGCTTCGGGATCTGATCAGCCTGGGCAGCAGCACCCTGTCTACAGGCAGTGCAGGGGGTAAGCTGTACACCAGAAGCCAACGGGGAAGGGGCAGCTTGCACTGGTGAGTCCAGCACTGACAAGACAAACTAACACCAGTGAGAACTAGATGGCAAAAGGCAAACGCAGGAACGTCACTAACAGAAATCAAGGCAATATGGCAACATCTGAACCCAATTCTCCTCTACCAGCATGTCCTGGATACCCCATCACACCAGTAAAACAAGATTTGGATTTAAAATCACTGGTCATGATGCTGGTACAGGAACACATGAAGGACATACTTAAAGAAATTCAAGAGAAAATGGATCAAAAGTTAGAAGCCCTTGCAAGGGAAACACAAAAATCATTGAAAGAAATCCAGGAGAATTCAAAAGCCAACAAGGAGGAAATGCAAAAAACACTTAAAGAAATACAGGAGACCTTTGGTCAACGGGCTGAGGTCATGAAACAGGAAACACAAAAATCTCTTAAAGAATTACAGGAAAGCACAAACAAGCAAGTGAAGGAGCTAAGCAAAACCATCCAGGATCTAAAATCAGAAGTAGAAACAACTAAGAAAACTCAAAGGGAGACAACTTTGGAGATAGAAAGCCTTGGGAAGAAATCAGGGGACAGAGATGCAAATATCAACAACAGAATACAAGAGATAGAAGAAAGAATCTCAGATGCTGAAGATTCCATAGAAACCATGGATTCAACAGTTAAAGAAAATGCAAAATGCAAAAAGCTTGTAACCCAAAATATCCAGGAAATCCAGGACACAATGAGAAGACCAAACCTAAGGATTATAGGCATAGATGAGAGTGAAGATTTACAACTTAAAGGGCCAGCAAATATCTTCAATAAAATTATGGAAGAAAACTTCCCTAACCTAAAGAGAGAGATGCCCATGAATATACAAGAAGCCTACAGAACTCCAAACAGACTGGACCAGAACAGAAATACTTCCAGTCACATAATAATCAAAACACCAAATGTTCTAAACAAAGAAAGAATACTAAAGGCAGTAAGAGAAAAAGGCCAACTAACATATAAAGGAAGACCTATCAGAATCACAGCAGACTTTTCACCTGAGACTATGAAGGCTAGAAGGTCCTGGGCAGATCTCATGCAGACTCTAAGAGAACACAAATGCCAACCAAAACTACTATATCCAGCAAAACTCTCAATCACCATAGATGGAGAAACTAAGATATTTCATGACAAAACCAAGTTTACCCAATATCTATTCACAAACCCAGCCGTAAAAAGGATAATAGAAGGACAACACCAATACAAGGAGGGAAACTTCACCCTGGAAAAAGCAAGATAGTAACCTTTCATCAAACCCAAAAGAAGTTAAGCAATCAAATTTAAAAAATAACGTCAAAAATGATAGGAAGTAACAATCACTATTCCTTAATATCTCTTAACATCAATGGACTTAATGCCCCAATAAAAAGACACAGATTAACTGACTGGATACGTCAGCAGGACCCTACATTTTGCTGCTTACAGGAAACACACCTCAGTGTCAAAGACAAACACTACCTTAGAGTAAAGGCTGGAAGACAATTTTACAAGCAAATGGTCTCAGGAAACAAGCTGGAGTAGCCATTTTAATATCAGATAACATGGATACCCAGATCTCTGGGGAGGCGCCTTGATTAATAGCCGCAAGTGCTTGAGCAATCATAACCTTGTCACGTTTTTGTTGAGATCTGATTTTGCAGTCCAGCCAAAGCGTGAACACGCATCCACAGCTTAAGACTGCGCCAAATAGACTCACCCCTATCCACTCCTTAAAGTAAGAAAAAGCTGAAGTGGTCCAGGAAGAGAGTCTCTCTGTCAGCGACAGGTCCACTCGAGTCGAATTGATAGCCAACACTGCTGCCCGCAAGGATTCGAGTGTTTCATCGAAGCCTTGAGACCAATTTCCTGCAAGATATAATGACAACTGCCTAGACAAATTCGCCGCGCGGCTAAAATTTTCATACTGTACACTGGTAATGCAGAGCGCACTCAGTTTTCTTTCACATCCCAATTGAGCAAGTTGAAAAAGAATATTTAGTCTTTCTTCCACCAGATCGAGGCGTTGGTTACTAATCATTAACCCTCCCTTTAGCTGAACACTAGCAGAAGTATGGACATTGATAGCATCTGCCACTTTGGCCGACAATTGGTTCAGGGCTCTGTCTGTTTGAACTTTGGTTACCATAGCAATCCCAGCAGTTGTGGCATCAACTGCACTAATGGAGATGGCCACAACAATAGCTGCAGTGATACCGAAATCTCTTTTCTGTCTGAGAAGGGATAGGGTAGAAGGGACTTCCACGGGGACAGGAATCCACCGTGGAACCCTGGCTACCATGGCACGGGTAGCCCACTCTGAATCCCAACACTGGGACATCCAACAAGTGTCATTGGAACACTTCTCAAATGACTTATTTGAGAGAATAAACAAGAAAGGGGGATAGACGCATACCGGGATAGGTGGGTAGTCAATTTGATTCACCAGGGTTTTATTGAATCTAGTGATTTCTATGATAGAATTAGTATATATTTGTGTAATTCTATCCTTTCCCGGAATAGCAGCACTTAATCCCCGGAACTGAAAATATTTTGAAGCACCAGTAAAAGAGGTCTTTCCAGCAGCTCCTCCTCGGATAAAAGCCAAGGAATTAAGATCCGAACAGCTGCCATTAACTCCACAAAGTACCCACTTACGGAACGGGTGCATTCTAATGTCCTGTATAAAGAGTCCCTGTTTCATAGCGAATTCTTCCTCTTGACCTACCATCATATTGGGGGAAAAGGAAAAGGCTTTAGCTTGGTCTGCTCAACGAGTAATAGAGGATTGACAATCAGACGAGGGTGGAATTATCCCTTCATCCTCCCAACTACAATGGGGAGCTATCCTGGGTTGACGAGGACGCTCCTTGTTTAGAAAATTGGGCGATAGAAATGTGCCATTAATCCAGATTGCCTCTTGCCAGAAGGCCCGTTTTGTAACTGTTTTAACTGGGTTAGAGGTATCCCAGGTCTGCTTCAGCCAGCCTCCCTTCTGCTTGTCAAACATTCCCAAGGCCCGACCTGTGAGCTTGATGCATTCTCCTACCCCATCAAATTCAAAACAGAGAGAACCTCGCTCTAGTAGAGAGCGACTCTCCCCTAAAGGTGCTTGGGTGGGATCATACGGCAAGTATGGCAATTCTAAGGTTTTGTTAGTTGTTAAAAACTTTGGGAAAACAACTGCATCATGACGGACAGGTATTGGCTTTGGGAAGGCCGACAAGATAGCCCACCTGTATTCTCCCAATATACTAGGAAACCAAATCCAAAGAGACAGCACAAGGGCCAGGAGTAGTTTCTGTGGGATCCGTCCAGGTGTCATCTTCAGGTATCAGAATTCTCCGCGTCAGTCACTCCAGCAGCCAGAATGGGTTATCTTCCCCCTGTGGGAAAACACAAACAGCTCCCCTGGATCTTATTAAAATAGGATCCGGGCCATTCCATTGACCAGACAACACATCTTTCCATTTGACCATTTCTTTTGGCCTATCAGGTTCTGAACAATGTCGGTCAGCAGCAGTATGGCCCTGGTCATCAATCGTCCCACACAAAACCTACACCTGAGAGGCAGTGTAGGGAGCGATCAGTGATGTAGGATTTTTCCCAAAAAATTGTAGACATTGTTGTATCCCTAGAAGGGCAAATTTAGCAATTGCAGTAGGATAACGATCAATAGATTTTGTTGGTGAGGCTCTAGGATGTACCCACAACAGGGGACCTTCCTGCCAAAGCAGGCCCGTAGGCTGCAAAAATGTAGACAAAATGTATAAAGCAATTTTCTCTCTTTCTTTGTAGTGAAACAATACTGTGTCTTATAACCCTTGTTCTATTATTTTGAGGACTACTCTAGCCTCCTGTGTTAATATTTGGGGTGAATCTAAGGCCAAATTTTAATGCCTTTATAATTTCTATATAGCCTTATTAATGTTTTATGGATCTAAGTTTAAAACCTGTTTTGAACCACATCTGTATGAATCTGTTAAAAATGTTCTTTTGGCCATAACTCTCTAGGTGAAGCCTGTAAGATAAGGCCAGCCCTATACCCATCAATCTTGCAAGGAGTAGCCTGTAACCAGACCCCACTGTATGAAGGTCAAATAACAAAAGTAACCTGTAATATCAAAGCATAACTGCAATTTTTGAAAGCAAAACCCAGTTTTAAACAATCTTTTCTCCTTAAAATAATAGCAAACACATTATCTTCATATTGCAAAGTTTATCTATCAGCTTGTATGTTTGATTGTATGACAATGTAACTTATTGAAGAGACATTACTTTAAGTATTATTTTTTATAAGTCTGAGTTCTAGGATAAGAATCACATAAAACATTATGTCAATTTAGGAATACCTTAAAGACCTATATTTCTTGGCTTCTGTCATGCCACGTGTTGCTTAAGATAGCTTTAACCCTAAATTGTTAGTTTTAAACTTACCTTTTATTACCCTCTTTATATTTTTTAAATCATGTCCATAACTTATGAGTCATTACTCTATAGTCAAGGCATGTAAAACATTTATACCTTTAAGACCAATTAGAAATAAGGATGAAGCAATTACACAAATCTCATTAATTTAAACCAAGTACATATATATTTTTATAGCTGTAATTTTAGGGGAATAAAACACCTTGAACCCAACCATCACCATGGTAGAAATTTTTTTTTCCAGGAGAATTAATCATTAAGTTTGAGGCTGTTGGCCTCTTAAAAGTAGCTTTTTTCTCCAGCTGTGTTTAACTCATAGTTAAGAATGTGAAGCACCTTTAAGCATCTTCTTCTATGTAAATTGCAGACTGGCAGGACTGCCAGCAGATCACGCCTTTTTTTACTATTTTATTTTTTCTTTTTAACACATAACATAAACACAACAATCATTCAGCCACTCAAACAATAGACAACATGAATTGACACACATATAGACAAGTTTGGTGCACCAAAGATACGCAACAGACAGAAATGGAACTTGATGTCTCAAAAAGATCTCAAATACCTTAACCAGAACTAAGAATATCTCCATTAGGATTCAGAGAGAAAATAGGACGTCTCCCATTTTCTTCTGTTTCTTGGAGAGTTTTGAAATTATCTTTTAACCATTATTATTATTATTATTATTATTATTATTATTATCACTATTATTATAAGTAGTAGTAGTATCATTATTATTACACTATTTGATACTATGTCCTGTACATGGAAAAACTGCTTTTCAGAAACCTGCTTTTTCTCTTGTTTAAAAGTTAGCTTCTTATCTTCTTTTTTCTTCTGGGAGTTCTGCCAGAGAAGGAAGGAAAGAGATAGAGGCAAGCCTTGATAGTTATTGTATAGTGTCTTGCTTTTTTAACCCATATTAAGTTTATAAAAAGAGAAAAAGGTTTAAAAAATGTGAGACACGGTATCTTGGCCATTACCAAGTAGAGAGGTAGGAGGGGGAGGAGAGCCCAGGAATTTCTTTGTCCAGTCGTTTTAACTGCCTTTGACTTGTAAAGAATAAAATTTTCTCCAGAGAATTTAGTTCAGGTAGGCTGCATAAATTCCTCAGGTGTGATCCAGCCTTCCGTGGAAGATTCAAAGTACCTTTTAAAAATTTTCTTTAAAATCTCATAGCTCCTTTAAGAGATAGCAAGCCCGGGCTGGCCTGCCCCGGCCCCCAAACTTCTGGGCAAAAGTAACGCCCCCAAAGTGCGGGAGGGGAAGGGGGGAAGGGTGCTCTGAGGGAATGCCTCTGCCCCTTGGCGGGAATTCGCCCTTTGTTTCTGAATCTCTTTGTTCTCTTACGTACCACAGTCTCTAACTTGCCTATGATAGCCTGAATTTCTTTTTCGCTGTGGGAAATCTTTAGATTCTGTTTGTCTCAAGCCCCTGAGGCTAGGATATAGCGACCCTCTCCTGTCTTTCTTTTCCAAACAGGCTTAATTAACCAGGGAGAGTAATAAGGTGCCTGTCGCTTTAAAAACAGGCATGAGAACTTCTTACTTAAAATTTCCAGGGTTCTCAACCGCGGAGTTCTTCGCTCTTAGCTGATTACTATGTAAATCCTCTTTTCTTTTGTTCCACCGGAACTCTTCCTGCTCTGTTTACTTTGCAGGGCGGAGCTAACTAGCCACCGTCTCCTCCTTCCCTTTATCCTACAGACGGGAGACCCGTGGCCTGTATTACCGATTAATTTTTATTTTATAATATAAGACTTGTCCCAAATACCAGGAACTTCATAGCTCTTAATACCAAGAGCTGTACCTCCCTTATCCTGGGAATTTTTTAACTCGTCCCAAACACCGGAACTTCTTAGCCTCTTAATACGGAGACTGTGCCTCCCTTATTCCGGGAATTTTTAACTCGTCCCAAACACCGGGAACTTTTAATTTAATTAACCCCCAACTCCTGGGTACTCACCAGCGCACTGAACTTTAACCCCGACCATTAACAGGTTCTGAAGACTCCGTTTATGGGCCACCAATTATGTCACGTCCACCTTCACCAGCAAAGATTACGTGACACAAGGAGTTTCTTCCTTATAATGGTTTATTCGGGAAACCTTGACTTAAGTTTATTCTTCTATTGGCGGCCCCGGGCTCTCTCCCAGCCTCACCTTAAGTACCCTAGCTAGCCTCATTTGCCCAGGGAAATAACCAGCCATATTCTCATAGGTGAACTCAGTGAGTTCTTCATTAGCATGTAAGTGAGATAAGGAATGCAGCACTCTGCGCAAGTGTTCCAGTGATTTACTACCAGGGAGCAGCATGTGGCCAGCGCCATCTTGTAACAGAGAAGAACAAAGGGTGGCTCACTACAGTAACATGAAAAGATTTGGTGTTGCGTGTATGTATAAGGGTGCAGCCTCAAAAGAGAACAGACAGGAGAGGTTTCTCTCGAAAGAATATGTAAGAATACCATGATTTAAGGAAATCCCGCATCTTGCGAAATTATATTGTTTTTCCTTAACAACACGTTGTAACTCGAAAAGCTTTGGTGTTGCGTGTATGTCTAAGCGTGCAGCCTCAAAAGAGAACACATAGGAGAATTTTCTCTTGAAAGAATATGTAAGAATACAACGTTATAAGGAAATACAGTGTTGCAGAGTAAAGACAAATACGTACGTTTTGGAAATACTTAAACTTTAAGAGAAGAAATAAGGCATCGTGCAAAATTATCTTGTTTTTCCTAAACAACACGTTGTAACTCGAAAAGATTTGGTGTTACATGTATGTCTAAGCTGGTAGCCTCAAAAGAGAACGCACAGGAGTGTTTTCTCTCGAAAAAATATGTCAATATACCACGTTTTAAGGAAATCCCGCATCGTGAGAAATTATCTTGTTTTTCCTAAACAACATGTTGTAACTTGAAAAGCTTTGGTGTTGCGTGTATGTCTAAGCATGTAGCCTCAAAAGAGAACGCACAGGCGAGTTTATTCTCGAAAGAATATGTAAGAATACCACGTGTTAAGCAAATACAGTGTTGCAGAGTAAAGACAAATATGTATGTATTAGAAATACTTAAAATGTACAAGAAGAAATAACGCATCATACAAAATTATCTTGTATATCCTAAACAACACGTTGTAACTCGAAAAGATTTGGTGTTGCTTGTAAGTCTAAATGTGTAGCCTCAAAAGAGAACCCACAGGAGAATTTTCCCTCAAAAAAAATATGTCAGAATACCTCGTTTTAAGGAAATCCCGCATCGTGCGAAATTATCTTGTTTTTCCTAAACAACACGTTGTAACTCGAAATGCTTTGGTGTTGCGTGTATGTCTAAGCATGTAGCCTCAAAAGAGAATGAAGAGGAGAGTTTTCTCTTGAAAGAATATGTAAGAATACCACGTTATGAAGAAATACAGTGTTGCAGAGTAAAGACAAATACATACGTATTAGAAATACTTAAACTTTACAAGAAGAAATAACGCATCGTGCAAAATTATCTCGTTTTTCCTAAACAACACGTTGTAACTTGAAAAGATTTGGTGTTGCGAGTATGTCTAAGCATGTAGCCTCAAAAGAGAATGAAGAGGAGAGTTTTCTCTCAAAAGAATATGTAAGAATACCACGTTATGTTGAAATACATTGTTGCAGAGTAAAGACAAATACGTAAGTATTAGAAATACTTAAAATTTACGAGAGGAAATAATGCATCTTGCAAAATTATCTTTTTTTTCTTAAACAACACATTGCAACTTGAAAAGATTTGGTGTTGTGTGTATGTCTAAATGTTTAGCCTCAAAAGAGAACCCACAGGAGAATTTCCTCTCGAAAAAAATGTCAGAATACCAAGTTTTAAGGAAATACCGCATTATGCAAAATTATCTTTTTTCCTAAACACGTTGTAATTCAAAAAGCTTTGATGTTGCATGTATGTCTAAGCGTGTAGCCTCAAAATAGAATGCACAGGAGAGATTTCTCTCGAAAGAACATGTAAGAATTCCACGTTATAACGGAATACAGTGTTGCAGAGTAAAGACAAACTCGTACGTATTAGAAATACTTAAACTTTACGAGAAGAAATATCGCATCATGCAAAATTATCTTGTTTTTCCTAAACAACACGTTTTAACTCGAAAAGCTTTGGTGTTGCGTGTATGTCTAAGTGTGTAGCTTCAGAAGAGAATGCACAGGAGAGTTTTCTCTCGAAAGAATATGTCAGAACACCATGTTACAAGGAAATACAGTGTTGCAGAGTAAAGACAAATATGTACGTATTAGAAATACTTAAACTTTACAAGAAGAAATAACTCATCGCAAAAAATTATCTTGTATTTCCTAAACAACACGTTGTAACTCTAAAAGATGTGGAGTTGCGTGTATGTCTAAGCGTGAAGCCTCAAAAGAGAACGCACAGGAGAGTTTTCACTTGAAAGAATATGTAAGAATACCACATTATAACATATATATACAAGGAAATACAGTATTGCAGATTAAAGACAAATACGTACATATTGGAAATACTTAAACTTTACGAGAATAAATAACGCATCGTGCAAAATTATCTTGTTTTTCCTAAATAACACATTGTAATTTGAAAAGATTTGGTGTTGCATGTATGCCTAAGCTTCTAGGCTCAAAAGAGAATGCACAGGAGAGTTTTCTTTTGAAAAAACATGTCAGAATACCCCGTTTTAAGGAAATTACGCATCGTGCGAAATTATCTTGTTTTTCCTAAATAACACGTTATAACTTGAAAAGCTTTGGTGTTGCGTGTATGTCTAAGCATGTAGCCTCAAAAGAGAACGCACAGGAGAGTTTACTCGCGAAAGAATATGTAAGAATACCACGTTATAAGCAAATACAGTGTTGCAGAGTAAAGACAAATACATACGTATTAGAAATACTTAAACTTTACGAGAATAAATAACGCATCTTACAAAATTATCTTGTTTTTCCTAAACAACACGTTGTAACTCGAAAAGATTTTATGTTGCGTGTATGTCTAAATGTGTAGCCTCAAAAGAGAACCCACAGGAGAATTTTCTCTCGAAAAAATATGTCAGAATACCACTTTTTAAGGAAATAGCGCATCATGCGAAATTATCTTGTATTTCCTAAACAACAAGTTTTAACTCGAAAAGCTTTGGTGTTGTGTGTATGTCTAAGCGTGTAGCTTCAAAAGAGAATGCACAGGAGAGTTTTCTCTCGAAAGAATATGTAAGAATTCCACGTTATAACGGAATACAGTGTTGCAGAGTAAAGACAAATATGAACGTATTAGAAATACTTAAACTTTACGAGAAGAAATAACGCATCATGCAAAATTATCTTGTTTTTCCTATACAACACGTCGTAATTTGAAAAGATTTGGTGTCGCGTGTATGACTAAGCGTGTAGGCTCAAAAGAGAACGCTCAGGAGAGTTTTCTCTAGAAAAAATATGTCAGAATACCACGTTTTAAGGAAATCCAGCATTGTGTGATATTATCGTGTTTTTCCTAAACAATATGTTTTAACTCGAAAAGCTTTGGTGTTGCTTGTATGTCTAAATGTGTAGCCTCAGAAGAGAACGCACAGTAGAGTTTTCCTTCGAAAGAATATGTCAGAACACCACGTTACAAGGAAATATAGTGTTGCAGAGTAAAGACAAATACGTACGTATTAGAAATACTTAAACTTTATGAGAAGAAATAATGCTCTGTATAATATTATCTTGTATTTCCGAACAACAAGTTGAAATTCGAAAAGATTTGGTGTTGCGTGTATGTCTAATCTTGTAGCCGCAAAAGAGAATGCACAGGAGAGTTTTCTCTCGAAAAAATATGTCAGAATACCACGTTTTAAGGAAATCCCGCGAAATTATCTTGTTTTTCCTAAACAACACGTTGTAACTCGAAAAGTTATGGTGTTGCGTGTATGTCTAAGGGTGCAGCCCCAAAAGAGAACGACAGGAGAGTTTTTTATCGAAAGAATATATAAGAATACCACGTTAAAAGGAAATAGAGTGTTGCAGAGTAAAGACAAATACGAACGTATTAGAAATACTTAAACTTTACGAGAAGAAATAACTCATCGTACAAAATTATCGTGTATTTCCTAAACACGTTGTACCTTGAAAAGATTTGGAGATGCGTGTATGTCTAAGCGTGTAGCCTCAAAAGAGAACGCACAAGAGAGTTTTCACTCGAAAGAATATGTAAGAATACCACGTTATAAGGAAATACAGTGTTGCAGATTAAAGACAAATACGCATGTATTAGAAATACTTAAAATTACGAGAAGAAAAAACGCATCATAAAATATTATCTTGTATTTCCTAAACAACACGTTGTAACCTGAAAAGATTTGGTGTTGCTTGCAAGTCTATATGTGTAGCCTGAAAAGAGAACCCACAGGAGAATTTTCTCTCGAAAAAATATGTCAGAATACCAAGTTTTAAGGAAATCCCGCATCGTACGAAATTATCTTTTTTTTTTCCCTAAGAACACATTGTAACTCGAAAAGCTTTGGTGAGGCCTGTATGTCTAAGCGTGTAGCCTCAAAAGAGAATGCACAGGAGAGTTTTCTCTTGAAAGAATATGTAAGAATACCACGTTACAAGGAAATACATTGTTGCAGTGTAAAGACAAATATGTACGTATTAGAAATACTTAAACATTACGAGAAGAAATAAAGCATCGTAAAAAATTATCTTGTATTTCCTAAATAACACGTTGTAACTCGAAAAGATTTGGTGTTGTGTGTATGTCTAAAAAATATGTCAGAATACCATGTTTTAAGGAAATCCTGCATTGTGCGAAATTATCTTGTTTTTCCTAACAACACGTTGTAACTCGAAAAGCTTTGGTGTTGCGTGTATGTCTAAACGTGTAGCCTCCAAAGAGAACCCACAGGAGATTATTCTCTCGACAAAATATATCAGAATACCACGTTTTAAGGAAATACCGCATCATGCGAAATTATCTTGTTTTTCATAAAGAACACGTTGTAACTCGAAAAGATTTTGTGTTGCGTGTATGTCTAAGCTTGTAGCCTCAAAAGAGAACACACAGGAGAGTTTTCTCTCCAAAAAATATGTCAGAATACCACGTTTTTAGGAAATCCCGCATCGAGCGAAATTATCTTGTTTTTCTTAAACAACACGTTGTAACTCGAAAAGCTTTGGTGTTGCGTGAATATCTAAGTGTGTAGCCTCAAAAGAGAACGCACAGGTGAGTTTTCTCTCGAAAGAATATGTAAGAATACCAAGTTATAAGGAAATACAGGGTTGCAGATTAAAGACAAATACGTACATATTGGAAATCCTTAAACATTACAAGAAGAAATAACGCATCGTGCAAAATTATCTTGTTTTACCTAAACAACACGTTGTAACTCAAAAAGATTTTGTGTTACATGTATGTCTAAGCTTGTAGCCTCAAAAGAGAATGCACAGGAGAGTTTTCTCTCGAAAAATATGTCAGAATACCACGTTTTAAGGAAATCTTGCATCGTGCGAAATTATCTTGTTTTTCCTAACAACACGTTGTAACTCGAAAAGCTTTGGTGTTGCGTGTATGTCTAAACGTGTAGCCTCCAAAGAGAACCCACAGGAGATTATTCTCTCGACAAAATATATCAGAATACCACGTTTTAAGGAAATACCGCATCATGCGAAATTATCTTGTTTTTCATAAAGAACACGTTGTAACTCGAAAAGATTTTGTGTTGCGTGTATGTCTAAGCTTGTAGCCTCAAAAGAGAACACACAGGAGAGTTTTCTCTCCAAAAAATATGTCAGAATACCACGTTTTTAGGAAATCCCGCATCGAGCGAAATTATCTTGTTTTTCTTAAACAACACGTTGTAACTCGAAAAGCTTTGGTGTTGCGTGAATATCTAAGTGTGTAGCCTCAAAAGAGAACGCACAGGTGAGTTTTCTCTCGAAAGAATATGTAAGAATACCAAGTTATAAGGAAATACAGGGTTGCAGATTAAAGACAAATACGTACATATTGGAAATCCTTAAACATTACAAGAAGAAATAACGCATCGTGCAAAATTATCTTGTTTTACCTAAACAACACGTTGTAACTCAAAAAGATTTTGTGTTACATGTATGTCTAAGCTTGTAGCCTCAAAAGAGAATGCACAGGAGAGTTTTCTCTCGAAAAATATGTCAGAATACCACTTTTTAAGGAAATCTTGCATCGTGCGAAATTATCTTGTTTTTCCTAAACAACATGTTTTAACTCAAAAAGCTTTGGTGTTGCGTGTCTGTCTAAGTGTGTAGCCTCAATAGAGAATGCACATGAGAGTTTTCTCTCAAAAGAGTATGTAAGAATACCACGTTACAAGGAAATACAATTTTGCAGAGTAAAGACAAATACGTACATATTAGAAATACTTAAACTTTATGAGAAGAAATAACGCATCTTACAAAATTATCTTGTATTTCTTAAACAACACGTTGTAACTCGAAAAGATTTGGTGTTGCGTGTATGACTAAGCGTTTAGCCTCAAAAGAGAATGCACAGGAGAGTTTTCTCTCGAAAGAATATTTAAGAATACCACGTAATAAGGGAATACAGTGTTGCAGAGTAAAGACACATACGTACGTATTAGAAATACTTAAACTTTATGAGAAGAAATAACGCATCGTAAATAATTATCTTGTATTTCCTAAACAACACGTTGTAACTCGAAAAGATTTGGTGTTGTGTGTATGTCTAAATGTGTACCCTCAAAAGAAAACGGACAGGAGAGTTTTTCTCGAAAAAATATGTCAGAATACCACGTTTCAAGGATATCCTGCATCGTGCGAAATTATCTTGTTTTTCCTAAAGAACACGTTGCAACTTGAAAAGCTTTGGTGTAGCTTGTATGTCTCAGTGTGTAGCCTCAAAAGAGAACACACAGGAGAGTTTTCTCTCGAAAAAATATGTCAGAATACCACGTTTTAAGTAAATCCTGCATCGTGTGAAATTATCATTTTTTCTAAACAACTTGTTTTAACTCGAAAATCTTTGGTGTTGCGTTTTTGTCTAGGCGTGCAGCCTCAAAAGAGAACGCACAGGACAGTTTTCTCTCAAAAGAATATGTAAGAAGACCATGTTATAAGGAAATACAGTGTTGCAGATTAAAGACAAATATGTACATATTGGAAATACTTAAACTTCACGAGAAGAAATAGCGCATCGTTCAAAATTAACTTGTTTTTCCTAATTAACACGTTGTAACTCGAAAAGATTTTTTGTTACGTGTATGTCTAAGCTTGTAGCCTCAAAAGAGAACGCACAGGAGAGTTTTCTCTCGAAAAAATATGTCAGAATACCACGTTTTAAGGAAATCCCGCATCGTGCGAAATTATCTTGTTTTTCCTAAACAACACGTTGTAACTCGAAAAGCTTTAGTGTAGCTTGTAGGTCTCAGCGTGTAGCCTCAAAAGAGAATGCACAGGAGAGTTTTCTCTCGAAAGAATATGTAAGAATACCACGTTATAAGGAAATTCAGTGTTGCAGAGTAAAGACAAAACGTACGTATTAGAAATACTTAAACTTTACTAGAAGAAATAATACATCGTAAAAAATTATCTTGTATTTCCTAAACAACACGTTGTAACTTGAAAAGATTTGGTGTTGTGTGTATGTCTAAATGTGCAGCCTCAAAAGAGAACCCAAAGGAGAATTGTCTCTCGAAAAAATATGTCAGAATACCACGTTTTAAGGAAATGGTGCATCGTGCGAAATTATCTTGTTTTTCCTAAACAACATGTAGTAACTCGAAAAGCTTTGGTGTTGTGTGCATGTGTAAGCGTGTAGCCTCAAAAGAGAAGGCACTGGAGAGTTTTCTCTCGAAAAAATATGTCAGAATACCACGTGTCTCTTCCCCCCCGCAACTAAGCTGGCTGGCAAGCGCCCAACTCTTCCGATAGCTACCTCCGGCCTTTGTTCCCATGAACAATAAGGCTCCGCACCTCGGCTATCGACACCGCCCCCAAGCTGGTGTTTACCTGAGCCGCCAGGCTGAAGGCAGATGACCCGCTGAGACTTGGAGCCAGAGAATTCATAGGACCGCCTTTGAAGCCACCGACTTCTGGGGGGTTGGTCGATCCCCCAAATGACTATATAACCTGTCTTAAATTTATTAAAACCAGTCTTGACCGGAATCCCTGCCTTGACTCAAATCTCTTTTGTCTCCCCTGTCCCTGTTACCCCAAAATTCTCTCAACAGGTAACCCGGTTTACATGTGGCTGCTGGCAGCTACATAATTGGCGCCCAACGTGGGGCGACCTGGTACGGGAGAATTTCCTGAGGTAACCCTATCCAGTGAAGCTTCGCAAGAAAGGTGATAAGAAATGGTATCCGCACGGTAAGCAACATAGAGGTCAAAACTAGCGCTAGTGAATTCGTGTCTATTGTTGTGAGTACAGAAGAGATACGGTTTTTCAAGCAAACTGTGTAAGCCCGGCACAGTGGCCGCTTGGGTTGAAAAGATAGAGAAAATGGGACAGGAAAGTTCGCGCGAGATTTGCGCACGCAACATTCAAGAGTTGCTTCAGGCAAAAGGGATAGGGTTTGAAGAGGAAAGATTAGAAGATTTCTTGGACCAGATATATTCCTGTTGTCCTTGGTTCCAAGAAAAACGAACGTTAAATGAGAAAACTTGGCTGAGAATTGGTAATTCGCTAAAAGCAGCCAAGGCAGACAATATCACTCTCTGCCTCTAGACTCTGATTAAAGACATCATTGATGAAGGAAGTTTAGAAGAATTAGGTATTATTCAAGAAAGTGAGGATTTTCAAGTAAAAGGCCTTGTAGAGAGGATCCCTGTAATAGAAGATTCTCCAAAACCTAAGTCTCGTAAACACAGAGACAGTTCTGATGAGTCTATTGTAAGAAAAAAATAGCTCATCCCGAGAAAGGAGCGATTGAAGTTCATGGGGAAAATTGGCCCCCCGTAGCGCCATCTGCTCCGCCTGTGACCTTGATGGCAGAGGCCGAGATCCAGAAGGACATGCAATTACAAAAGTTAGAGTTTGAAATTAAATTGCAGAAATTGACTAATGAGTTACAGGAGCTAAAAAGGGTCTCTAATACTAGAGAGAACAATAACTCGGAGACCCGCCAGTCGCCATTAGAAAGAGTTATAAACCAGGCCCGCGGGGAGGGGCAGGATACGTCAGAAATCTTAGCTTTTCCAGTCCTTGAGATAGAAGACCAGGACAATGTGATTAGACAGTATCAGACCTTGGAATTTAAGGTGATAAAAGAATTAAAGCTAGCCGTAGCCCAGTACAGCCTGACAGCTCCCTTTACACAGGCGTTGTTAGATACTGTGATAGAGTAGAATTTAACTCCACAGGATTGGAAAACGCTGTGTAAAGCTACGTTGTCGGGGGGAGATTTCTTGCTTTGGAGTTCTGAATGGCGTGAGGCTAGCAAAAGAACCGCCGCTAACACTCAAGCAGGCCATCCAGAATGGAATGCGGAGATGTTATTGGGGGAAGGCCTATATGAAGGAAATAATAACCAGATTAGGTTTCCCATCGCAGTGTATGCGCAGATTGCGGTGGCCGCCCACCGTACATGGAATCTGTTACCAGCTAAGGGAGATATTAGTAGAAATCTAACAGCTGTGAAACAGGCTCCCGATGAACTCTTTCAGGATTTCGTAGACAGATTGCTAAAAACGGCTAATAGAATTTTTGGAAACTCTCAGGCAGAGAACCCACTGGTTACTCAACTAGCTTATGAGAATGCTAATGCGGCCTGCCGGGAGGCCATTAGACCCCAGAGGGAAAAGACGGACCTAGCTGGTTACATCCGTCTTTGTTCTGAAATCGGCCCCTCCTATAATCAGGGTTTAGCTATGGCGGCGGCGCTGCAGGGAACTACAATCCAGGGAATCCTTTCACAGAGACGAGGGAACAGAAGATGCTTTAAATGTGGTAGTCTGGGTCATTTTAAAAGTGATTGTCCTGATAATAAGCCCAGTATAAACGGACAATCAGGTGGTCCACCAGGAACATGCCATAAGTGTAGAAAAGGAAATCAATGGGTTAAGGGAGGCAAGTCAAAAAATAACTTCCAAGGTAGACCCATGTCGGGAAACGGGGGGAGGGGCCAGCCCCAGCCCCCGATGCATCAGACTGTCTGTGGGGCACAGCTGCTGCTGAGCCAAGGAAATCCATCTTTGACCTCGCCAGAGCTACACCAGGAAGTGCAGGACTGGACCTCTATTGCGTGTGCCATGCTGTACTAACGCCAGAGATGGGAGTTCAGGTTTTGCCCACGGGAGTCTTCGGACCATTACCCGAAGGCACTTGGAGATTGCTGTTAGGACGAAGCAGTTCTACTGTAAAGGGACTGCAGATTTATCCAGGAGTCATAGACAGTGACTATGAGGGAGAAATTAAAATTATGGCTGCTTCCCCTCATGGTGTCATAACTATACCAGCTAATCAAAGAATTGCCCAGCTAGTCTTGGTTCCTTTACATCCACTGCCTTCCAAATTCATTAAAGATAAAAGAGGGGAGGAGGGCTTTGGCTCCTCCGGAGTGTTCTGGGTTCAGTCTATTACTAATAAAAGACCTAACCTTAAATTGACTATTGAAAGAAAGAGTTTTGAAGGATTGATAGATACGGGAGCTGTTGTTACAATTATTAAGGGACAGGACTGGCCGTGTAACTGGCCATTGACAGAGACCCTAACGCATCTGCAGGATATCGGTTACACAAACAACCCCAAACAGAGCGCTAGACTTTTAACTTGGAAAGATGCAGATGGAAATTCAGGACAAATTCGGCCTTTTGTGATGCAGAATTTGCCTACTACCCTCTGGGGTAGAGACCTTCTATCTCAGATGAATTTAATTTTGTGTAATCCTAATGAAATTGCCCCTAAGCAAAAGACAGTGTCGGAGGAATCCGTACCTACTCAGGGGCTTGGAAATGAAGGACAAGGCACTAGAAGGTTTAAAAACCCCCAGGCAAACCCTAACTCTAGAAGTCTGGGGCATTTTCGGTAATGGCCACTATCTTGCCTGCACCCCACGCCGATAAAATTCAATGGCTTAGCGACAATCCAGTGTGGGTTGATCAGTGGCCTTTAGCTAAGGAGAAATTGGAGGCCGCCTCTCTGCTGGTGCAAGAACAGTTAGAGGTGGGACATTTAATAGAGTCATTATCTCCATGGAACACGCCAATATTCGTAATTAAAAAGAAGTCCGGCAAATGGAGATTGTTACAGGATTTAAGAAAGGTAAATGAAACAATGTTGCCCATGGGAACCTTACAAGCGGGTCTTCCATCCCCCGCGGCTATCCCAAAAGGGTTTCATAAAATAGTCATAGATTTAAAAGATTGTTTCTTTACCATTCCTTTGCACCCTGAAGATTGCAAAAGGTTCGCTTTCAGTGTTCCTTCTATTAACTTTACAGAGACTATGCACAGGTATGAGTGGACAGTGCTTCCCCAGGGTATGGCAAACAGCCCGGCCTTGTGCCAGAAATTCGTAGCTCAGGCCATTCAACCTGTGAGACAGAAATGGCCAGATATTTACTTTATCCATTTCACAGATGATTTTCTAATTACAGGAAAAAACCCTCAGACCTTGCTTTTATGCTTTAGAGATTTGCAGCAAGCCTTGGTCGCTAAAGGGCTACAGATAGCTCCAGAAAAGGTTCAGATCCAGGAGCCATATAATTATCTGGGTTTTAAACTTACAGACCAGTCAATTTTTTCCCAGAAGATAATTATCCGCAGGGACAATTTGAAAACTTTAAATGATTTTCAGAAGTTATTGGGTGACATTAATTGGCTTCGGCCATATTTAAAACTTACAACAGGAGAATTGCAACCTTTATTTGATATTCTTAAAGGGGATGCTGATCCGACATCCCCTAGGGTATTAACTTCAGAAGGACTTTTGGCTTTACAGACAGTGGAAAAAGCTATTGAAAATCAATTTGTTACCTATATAGATTATTCCTTACCTCTGCATCTGCTAATTTTTAATACTACTCATTCGCCTACAGGATTGTTATGGCAAAAGGCTCCTCTGATGTGGATTCATTTGAGGGTGTCTTCTAGGCGTAATATTTTGCCATATTTTGAGGCAGTGGCCCAAGTAATTATGCTTGGCAGAAAGCAGGCGCTGACTTATTTTGGTAAGGAGCCGGACTTTATTATACAACCTTACAGTGTAAATCAGGATGAATGGCTAAAACAGCATAACACAGATTGGCTGCTGGCTCAGATTGGTTTTAAAGGGTGTATAGACAATCATTATCCTCAAGACAAGTTAATAAAGCTTTTAAATACACATGAGGTTGTATTCCCTAAAATGACATCTCTACAGCCGCTGCAGAATGCACTCCTAGTTTTCACAGATGGTTCGTCAAAAGGAAAAGCCGGATATAGTGTTAACAATCAACAGGTGGTCGTAGAAACGCCTGGGTTATCTGCTCAGTTATCAGAGCTTACAGCAGTGCTGTGTGTTTTTCAAACTGTAAATAGTACGTTTAATCTCTTTACTGACAGTGCTTATGTTACATTTTCTATACCGCAATTAGAAACCTGTGGCACGTTTAATTTTAATACACCAGCTGGATCCTTGTTTTCACAATTGCAAGGTATCATTCTTGCTAGAAAAAATCCTTTTTATATAGGACATATTAGATCTCACTCGGGTCTCCCTGGACCTCTGGCTCAGGGCAATGAGTGCATTGACAAGGCGCTAATTGGTCAAGCCTTGGCACTCACACCCATAGAATTGGCAAAACGTGATCATGATAAATTTCATCTTTCTAGTCATACGTTGAGGCTCCGTCATAAAATCACAAAGGAGCAAGCTAGAATGATCGTAAAGCAATGCCCTAATTGTCTCACTTTAGCACCAGTGCCCCATTTAGGGGTTAACCCACGTGGCCTTGTGCCCAATCATATTTGACAAATGGATGTAACTCACTATGCGGAATTTGAGAAATTAAAATTTATACATGTTTACATTGATACGTGCTCAGGACTTATCTTTGCTTCCCTACATACGGGAGAAGCCTCTAGAAATGTAATTGATCATTGTTTACTAGCCTTTAATACCATGGGGGTACCTAAGGTCATTAAGACAGACAATGGACCAGCCTACACTGGTAAGAACTTTATCTCATTTTGTAAGGAATTTAATATAAAACTTAAAACTAGAATTCCTTATAATCCAATGGGGCAAGGAATAGTGGAGCGTGCCCATCGCACATTTAAAAATTGGCTTATTAAAACTAAGAAGGGAAATTTATATCCTCCTCGGTCCCCAAAGTCACATCTTGCCTTTGTATTATTCGTTTTAAATTTTCTCCAAACGGATGCTAAAGGCCAGTCTGCCGCTGACAGACATTGGCATCCAGCTACTTCCAATTCCTACGCCATGGTTAAGTGGCGGGATCCTTTAAATAATTCATGGAAAGGCCCAGACCCCGTTTTAATATGGGGAAGAGGTGCGGTTTGAGTTTTCTCACAGGAACAAGATGGAGCGCGTTGGTTGCCAGAGAGATTGGTAAGACAAGTGGATTCCACCCCCAAAACGGTTGGTAAGTATAATTAGGTCAGAAGGCTGTTTTTCAAGCCGCCCCCCATTCACTTGGGGAGATATAGTTCCTTTGCCTCCCATATACTTGGGGAGATATAGTTCCTTTGTGTTCTTGCAAATTAAGTTGCAAGCCAGGCCTCTTGCCTGAGGCCACTGAATTTCAATTAAACAAAAACCGGTTTGAGCTCCCAAGACTAACCAGACAGGTTCTCTTAATCTCCTTTTATATTTCAAGCAGATAACACTCAGAAGACGAAATTCCTTCAGCTATGGCCCTAGGTTGAGGATGGGTAGCCTTTTCAGCCAGCCAGCGTTTAGCCGCAGAGAATTTACTCTGCCAGTGGAATTCCTCGGAGATGAGGCTGCATGATACTCGGAATCATACGTGTTTGTTATTACAACAAACATGGGCATCAGTTGAGGTGCGAGGCGAGGCACTACAAGGGAAAGGGAAAAAATTCCTGGCTCCGAGTTTCCCTGAAAAGCACGCCCAGCTGCATGGGGGTTTGACATCGAAAGACTGTCCTGAAAAAAAAGGCGGTCTAACCCCCCCCCCCCCCCGAAAAAGATGTCCGTAACGCTTAAGGGGGCTAGGGCCAATGCTTTCACTCACTGATGCATGCCCGTCATCCATTGGATGAACTTAATAATTTTCCACTGAGTTGTTTAAAATTAATAATTAAGGGAGAATTGTCTCCTCCCCCCCGCAACTAAGCTGGCTGGCAAGCGCCCAACTCTTCCGATAGCTACCTCCGGCCTTTGTTCCCGTGAACAATAAGGCTCCGCACCTCGGCTATCGACACCGTCCCCAAGCTGGTGTTTACCTGAGCCGCCAGGCTGAAGGCAGACGACCCGCTGAGACTTGGAGCCAGAGAATTCATAGGACCGCCTTTGAAGCCACCGACTTCTGGGGGGTTGGTCGATCCCCCAAATGACTATATAACCTGTCTTAAATTTATTAAAACCAGTCTTGACCGGAATCCCCGCCTTGACTCAAATCTCTTTTGTCTCCCCTGTCCCTGTTACCCCAAAATTCTCTCAACAGGTAACCCGGTTTAAGAGAGGCACTGGAGAGTTTTCTCTCGAAAAAATATGTCAGAATACCACGTTTTAAGAAATCCCGAATCATGCGAAATTATCTTTTTTTCTCCTAAACAACTTGTTGTAACTCGAAAAGCTTCGGTGTTGCGTTTTGTCTAATGGTGCAGCCTCAAAATAGAATGCACAGGAGAGTTTTCTCTCGAAAGAATATGTAAGAATATCACGTTACAAGGAAATACAGTGTTGCAGAGTAAAGGCATATACGCACGTATTGGAAATACTTAAACTTTACGAGAAGAAATAACGCATTGTGCAAAATTATCTTGTTTTTTCCTAAACAACACGTTGTAACTCGAAAGGATTTGGTGTTGCGTGTATGTCTAAGCTTGTAGCCTCAAAAGAGAATGCACAGGAGAGTTTTCTCTCGAAAAAATTTGTCAGAAATACCACGTTTTAAGGAAATCCTGCATCCTGCGAATTACCATGTTTTCCTAAACAAGACGTTGTAACTCGAAAAGATTTGGTGTAGCTTGTATGTCTCAGCGTGTAGCCTCAAAAGAGAAAACACAGGAGAGTTTTCTGTCGAAAAAATATGTCAGAATACCACGTTTTAAGGAAATTCTGCATCGTGTGAAATTATCTTTTTTTCCCTAAACAACATGTTTTAACTCGAAAAGCTTTGGTGTTGCGTGTATGTCTAAGTGTGTAGCCTCAAAAGAGAATGCACAGGAGAGTTTTCTCTCGCAAGAAATTGTAAGAATACCACGTTACAAGGAAATACAGTTTTGCAGATTAAAGCAAATACGTACCTATTAGAATACTTAAACTTTTCAAGAAGAAATAACGCATTGTACAAAATTATCTAGTATTTCATAAGCAACACGTTGTAACCCGAAAAGATTTGGTATGGCATGTATATCTAAGCGTGTAGCCTCAAAAGAGAATGCACAGGAGAGTTTTCTCTCGAAAAAATATGTCAGAATACCACGTTTTAAGAAAATCCCGTATCATGCGAAATTATCTTGTTTTTCCTAAACAACTTGTTGTAACTCTAAAAGCTTTGGTGTTGCGTTTTTGTCTAAGCGTGCAGCCTCAAAAGAACGCACAGGAGAGATTTCTCTCTAAAGAATATGTAAGAATACCATGTTATAAGAAAATATAGTGTTGCTGAGTAAAGACAAATACGTACGTATTGGAAATACTTAAACTTTACGAGAAGAAATAACGCATCGTGCAAAATTATCTTGTTTTTCCTAAACAACACGTTGTAACTCGAAAGATTTGGTGTTGCGTGTATGTCTAAATGTGTAGACTCAAAAGAGAATGCACAGGAGAGTTTTCTCTCCAAAAAATATGTCAGAATACCACGTTTTAAGGAAATCCTGCATCGTGCGAAATTATGTTGTTTTTCCTAAACAACATGTTTTAACTCGAAAAGCTTTGGTGTTGCGTGTATGTCTAAGTGTGTAGCCTCAAAAGAGAAGGCACAGGAGAGTTTTCTCTCGCAAGAATATGTACAAATACCACGTTACAAGGAAAAACAGTTTTGCAGAGTAAAGACAAATACGTACATATTAGAAATACTTAAACTTATGAGAAGAAATAACGCATCGTACAAAATTATCTAGTATTTCCTAAACAACACGTTGTAACTCGAAAAGATTTGGTGTGGCGTGTATGTCTAAGCGTGTAGCCTCAAAAGAGTATGCACAGGAGAGTTTTGTCTCGCAAGAATATGTAAGAATACCACGTTACAAGGAAATACAGTGTTGTAGAGCAAAGACAAATAAATACGTATTAGAAATACTTAAACTTTACGAGAAGAAATAACGCATCATACAAAATTAACTTGTATTTCCTAAACAACACGTTGTAACTCGAAAGGATTTAGTGTTGCGTGTATGCCTACATGTGTAACCTCAAACGAGAATCCACAGGAGAATTTTCTCTCGAAAAAAATATGTCAGAATACCACGTTTTAAGGAAATCCTGCATCATGCAAAATAATCTTGTTTTTCTTAAACAACATGTTGTAACTCGAAATGCTTTGGTGTTGCTTGTATGTTTCAGTGTGTAGCCTTAAAAGAGAACGCACAGGAGAGATTTCTGTCAGAAAAATATGTCAGAATACCACGTTTTAAGGAAATCCAGCATCATGTGAAATTATCTTATTTTCCCTAAACAACATGTTTTACCTCGAAAAGCTTTGGTGTTGTGTGTACGTCTAAGTGTGTAGCCTCAAAAGAGAATGCACAGGAAAGTTTTCTCTCCAAAAAATATGTAAGAATACCATATTTTTAGGAAATCCCGCATCGTGTGAAATTATCTTGTTTTTCTTAAACAACAAGGTGTAACTCTAATAGCTTTGGTGTAGCTTGTATGTCTCAGCGTGTAGCCTCAAAAGAGAACACAGAGGAGAGTTTTCTCTTGAAAAAATATGTCAGAATACCACGTTTTAAGGAAATCCTGCATCGTGCGAAATTATCATTTTTTTCTAAACAACATGTTTTAACTCGAAAAGCTTTGGTGTTGCGTTTTTGTCTAAGCGTGCAGCCTCAAAAGAGAACGCACAGGACAGTTTTCTCTCAAAAGAATATGTAAGAATACCGTGTTATAAGGAAATACAGTGTTGCAGATTAAAGACAAATACGTACATATTGGAAATACTTAAACTTTACGAGAAGAAATAATGCATCGGACAATATTATCTTGGATTTCCTAAACTACACGTTGTAACTCGAAAAGATTTTTTGTGGCTTGTATGTCTAAGCTGTTAGCCTTCAAAAGAGAACACACAGGAGAGTTTTCTGTCGAAAAAAAAAGTCAGAATACCACGTTTTATGGAAATCCTGCATCGTGAGAAATTAACTTGTTATTCCTAAACAACACATTGTAACTCGAAAAGCTTTGGTGTTGCTTGTATGTCTCAGCGTGTAGCCTCAAAAGAGAACGCACAGGAGAGTTTTGTCATGAAAAAATATGTCAGAATACAACGTTTTAAGGAAATACAGTGTTGCAGAGTAAAGAAAAATACGTACATATTGGAAATACTTAAACTTTACGAGAAAAAATAACGCATCGTGCAAAATTATCTTGTTTTTTCGAAACAACATGTTTTAACTCAAAAAGCTTTGGTGTTGCGTGTATGTCTAAGTGTGTAGCCTCTAAAGAGAACACACCGGAGAGTATTCTTTCGAAAGAAAATGTAAGAATACCACGTTATAAGGAAATACAGTGTTGCAGAGTAAAGACAAATATGTACTTATTAGAAATACTTAAACTTTATGAGAAGAAATAACGCATCGTACAAAATTATCTTGTATTTCCTAAACAACACGATGTTACTCGAAATGATGTGGTGTTGCGTGTATGTCTAAATGTGTAGCCTCAAAAGAGAACCCACAGGAGAATTTTCTCTCGAAAAAACATGTCTGAATACCACGTTTTAAGGAAATCCTGCATCGTGCGAAATTATCTTGTTATTCCTAAACAACACATTGTAACTCGAAAAGCTTTGGTGTTGCTTGTATGTCTCAGCGTGTAGCCTCAAAAGAGAATGCACAGGAGAGTTTTCTCACGAAAAAATATGTCAGAATACAATATTTTAAGGAAATACAGTGTTGCAGAGTAAAGACAAACACGTACATATTTGAAATACATAAATTTTATGAGAAAAAATAACGCATCGTGCAAAATTATCTTGTTTTTTCTAAACAACATGTTTTAACTCGAAAAGCTTTGGTGTCGCGTGTATGTCTAAGCGTGTAGCCTCAAAAGAGAACGCACCGGAGAGTATTCTCTCGAAAGAAAATGTAAGAATACATTATACGTTATAAGATAATACAGTGTTGCAGAGTAAAGACAAATATGTACTTACTAGAAATACTTAAACTTTATGAGAAGAAATAACGCATCATTCAAAATTATCTTTTATTTCCTAAACAACACGTTGTAACTCGAAAATATTTGGTGTTGCGCGTATGTCTAAACGTGTAGCCTCAAAGGAGAATCCACAGGAGAATTTCCTCTCGAAAAAATATGTCTGAATACCACGTTTTAAGGAAATCCTGCATCGTGCGAAATTATCTTGTTATTCCTAAACAACACGTTGTAACTCGAAAAGCGTTGGTGTTGCTTGTATGTCTCAGCGTGTAGCCTCATAAGAGAACGCACAGGAGAGGTTTCCTCTCGAAAAAATATGGCAGAATACCACGTTTTAAGAAAATCCAGTATCTTGCGAAATTATCTTGTTTTTCCTAAACAACATGTTGTAACTCGATAAGGTTTGGTGTTGCTTGTATGTCTCAGCGTGTAGCCTCAAAAGAGAACGCACAGGAGAGTTTTCTCTCGAAAGAATATATAAGAATACCATGTTATAAGGAAATACAGTGTTGCAGAATAAAGACAAATACGTACGTAAAGGAAATACTTAAACTTTACGAGAAGAAATAACGCATCATACAAAATTATCTTGTATTTCCTAAACAACATGTTGTATCTCGAAAAGATTTGGTGTTGCATGTATGTCTAAGCATGTAGCTTCAAAAGAGAACGCATAGGAGAGTTTTCTCTCGAAAAAATATGTCAGAATACCACGTTTTAAGGAAATCCCTCATCGTGCGAAATTATCTTTTTTTTTTTTCCTAAACAACAGGATGTAACTCGTAAAGCTTTGGTGTTGCGTGTATGTCTAAGCGTGTAGCCTCAAAAGAGAACGCACCGGAGAGTATTCTCTCGAAAGAAAATGTAAGAATACATTATACGTTATAAGATAATACAGTGTTGCAGAGTAAAGACAAATATGTACTTACTAGAAATACTTAAACTTTATGAGAAGAAATAACGCATCATTCAAAATTATCTTTTATTTCCTAAACAACACGTTGTAACTCGAAAATATTTGGTGTTGCGCGTATGTCTAAACGTGTAGCCTCAAAGGAGAATCCACAGGAGAATTTCCTCTCGAAAAAATATGTCTGAATACCACGTTTTAAGGAAATCCTGCATCGTGCGAAATTATCTTGTTATTCCTAAACAACACGTTGTAACTCGAAAAGCGTTGGTGTTGCTTGTATGTCTCAGCGTGTAGCCTCATAAGAGAACGCACAGGAGAGGTTTCCTCTCGAAAAAATATGGCAGAATACCACGTTTTAAGAAAATCCAGTATCTTGCGAAATTATCTTGTTTTTCCTAAACAACATGTTGTAACTCGATAAGGTTTGGTGTTGCTTGTATGTCTCAGCGTGTAGCCTCAAAAGAGAACGCACAGGAGAGTTTTCTCTCGAAAGAATATATAAGAATACCATGTTATAAGGAAATACAGTGTTGCAGAATAAAGACAAATACGTACGTAAAGGAAATACTTAAACTTTACGAGAAGAAATAACGCATCATACAAAATTATCTTGTATTTCCTAAACAACATGTTGTATCTCGAAAAGATTTGGTGTTGCATGTATGTCTAAGCATGTAGCTTCAAAAGAGAACACATAGGAGAGTTTTCTCTCGAAAAAATATGTCAGAATACCACGTTTTAAGGAAATCCCTCATCGTGCGAAATTATCTTTTTTTTTTCCTAAACAACAGGATGTAACTCGTAAAGCTTTGGTGTTGCGTGTATGTCTAAGCGTGTAGCCTCAAAAGAGAACTCACAGGAGAGTTTTCTCTCGAAAGAATATGTAAGAATACCACATTACAAGGAAAAACAATTTTGCAGAATAAAGACAAATACGTACATATTAGAAATACTTAAACTTACGAGAAGAAATAACGCATCGTACAAAATTATCTAATATTTCCTAAACAACACGTTTTAACTCGAAAAGATTTGGTGTGGCCTGTATGTCTAAGCGTGTAGCCTCAAAAGAGAACGCACAGGAGAGTTTTCTCTCGAAAGAATATGTAAGAATACCTCGTTACAAGGAAATACAGTGTTGTAAAGACAAATAAGTACGTATTAGAAATACTTAAACATAAAGAGAAGAAATAAAGCATCGTACAAAATTATCTTGTATTTCCTAAACAACACGTTGTAACTCGAAAAGATTTGGTGTTGTGTGTATGTCTAATCATGTAGCCTCAAAAGAGAATGCACAGTAGAGTTTTCTCTCGAAAAAATATGTCACAATACTAAGATTTAAGGAAATCCTTCATCTTGCGAAATTATCTTGTTTTTCTTAAACAAGACTTTGTAACTCGAAAAGCTTTGGTGTTGCATGTATGTCTAAGCGTGTATCCTCAAAAGAGAATGCACAGGAGAGTTTTCTCTCGAAAGAATATATAAGAATACCACGTTATAAGGAAATACAGTGTTGCAGATTAAAGACAAGTACATACATATTAAAAATACTTAAATTTTACGAGAAGAAATAACGCATTGTAAAAAATTATCTTGTATTTCCTAAACAACACGTTGTAACTCGAAAAGATTTGGTGTTGTGTTTATGTCTAAATGTGTATCCTCAAAGAAAACCCACAGGAGAGTATTCTCTCCAAAAAATATGTCAGAATACCACGTTTTAAGGAAATCCCGCATCAATTGAAATTATCTTGTTTTTCCTAAACAACTTGTTGTAACTCGAAAAGCTTTGGTGTTGCGTTTTTCTCTAACCGTGCAGCCTCAAAAGAGAACGCACAGGAGAGTTTTCTCTCCAAAGAATATGTAAGAATACCACGTTATAAGGAAATACAGTGTTGCAGAGTAAAGGCAAATACATACGTATTAGAAATACTTAAAATTTATGAGAAGAAATAACGCATCGTGCAAAATTATCTTGTATTTCCTAAACAACACGTTGTAACTCGAAAAGAATTGGTGTTGTGTGTATGTCTAAACGTGTAGCCTCAAAAGAGAACCCACAGGAGAATTTTCTCTCGAAAAATACGTCATAATACCACGTTTTAAGAAAATCCTGCATCGTGCGAAATTATCTTGTTTTGCCTATACAACAAGTTGGAACTCGAAAAACTTTCAGGTTGCATGTATGTCTAAGCGTGTAGCCGCAAAAGAGAATGCACAGGAGAGTTTTCTCTCGAAAAAATATGTAAGAATACCACGTTATAAGGAAAAACAGTGTTGCATAGTAAAGACAAATACGTACGTATTAGAAATATTTAAAATTTACGAGAAGAAATATCGCATCGTGCAAAATTATCTTGTATTTCCTAAACAACACATCGTAACTCGAAAAGATTTTGTGTCGCGTGTATGGTAAAGCATGTAGTCTCAAAAGATAATGCACAGGAGAATTTTCTCTCGAAAAAATATTTCAGAATACCACGTTTAAAGGAAATCCAGCATCGTGCGAAATTATCTTGTTTTTCCTAAACAACACGTTGTAACTCGAAAAGCTTTGGTGTTGCCTGTATGTCTCTGCGTGTAGCCTCAAAAGAGAACACACAGGAGAGTTTTCACTCGAAAGAATATGTAAAAATACCACATTATAAGTAAATACAGTGTTGCAGAGTAAAGACAGATACGTACATATTAGAAATACTTAACTTTACGAGAAGAAATATTGCCTCGTACAAAATTATCATGTATTTCCTAAACAACACTTTGTAACTCGAAAAGATTTGTTGTTGCATGAATGTCTAAACTTGTAGCCTCAAAAGAGAACCCACAGGAGAATTTTCTCTCGAAAAAATATGTCAGAATACCACGTTTTAAAGAAATCCTGCATCGTGCAAAATTATCTTGTTTTTCCTAAACAACATGTTGTAATTCGAAAAGCTTTGGTGTTGCTTGTATGTCTCAGCGTGTAGCCTCAAAAGAGAACGCACAGGAGAGTTTTCTCTCGTAAAAATATGTCATAATACCACGTTTTAAGGAAATACTGCATCGTGGGAAATTATCTTTTTTTTCCTAAACAACATATTTTAACTCGAAAAGCTGTGGTGTTGGGTGTATGTCTAAGTGTGTTGCCTCAAAAGAGAATGCACAGGAGAGTTTTCTCTCGCAAGAATATGTAAGAATACCACGTTACAAGGAAATACAGTTTTGCAGAGTAAAGACAAATACGTACATATTAGAAATACTTAAACTTACGAGAAGAAATAACGCATCGTACAAAATTATCTAGCATTTCCTAAACAACACGTTGTAACTCGAAAAGATTTGGTTTGGCGTGTATGTCTAAGCGTGTAGCCTCAAAAGAGAATGCACAGGAGAGTTTTCTCTCGAAAAAATATGTAAGAATACCATGTTACTAGGAAATACAGTGTTGTAGATTAAAGACAAATAAGTACGTATTAGAAATACTTAAACATTAAGAGAAGAAATAAAGCATCGTACAAAATTATCTTGTATTTCCTAAACAACACGTTGAAACTTGAAAAGATTTGGTGTTTCATGTATGTCTAAGCATGTAGCCTCAAAAGACAATGCACAGGAGAGATTTCTCTCGAAAAAATATATCACAATAAGACGATTTAAGGAAATCCCGCATCATGCGAAATTATCTTGTTTTTCCTAAACAACACGTTGTAACTCGAAAAGCTTTGGTGGTGCCTGTATGTCTACACGTGTAGCCTCAAAAGAAAATGCACAGGAGAGTTTTCTCTCGAAAGAATATATAAGAATACCATGTTATAAGGAAATACAGTGTTGCAGAGTAAAGACAAAAACGTACTTAAAGGAAACACTTAAACTTTATGAGAAGAAATAATGCATCATACAAAATTATTTTTTATTTCCTAAACAACATGTTGTAACTCGAAAAGATTCGGTGTTGCATGTATGTCTAAGCATGTAGCCTCAAAAGAGAATGCACAGGAGAGTTTTCTCTCGAAAAAATATGTCAGAATACCACGTTTTAAGGAAATCCCGCATCTTGCGAAATTATCTTCTTTTTCCTAAATAACATGTTGTAACTCGAAAAGCTTTGGTGATTCGTGTATGTCTAAGCGTCTAGCCTCAAAAGAGAACGCACAGGAGAGTTTTCCCTTGAAAAAATATGTCACAATACAACGATTTAAGGTAATCCCGCATCGTGCGAAATTATCTTGTTTTTCTTAAACAACACATTGTAACTCGAAAAGCTTTGGTGTTGCGTGTATGTCTAAGCGTGTAGCCTCAAAGGAGAACGCACAGGAGAGTTTTCTCTCGAATGAATATATAAGAATACCATGTTATAAGGAAATAAAGTGTTGCAGAGTAAAGACAAATACGTACGTAAAGGAAATACTTAAACTTTACGAGAAGAAATAATGCATCATACAAAATTATCTTTTATTTCCTAAACAACATGTTGTAACTCGAAAAGATTTGGTATTGCATGTATGTCTAAGCATGTAGCCTCAAAAGAGAATGCACAGGAGAGTTTTCTCTCGAAAAAAATATGTCAGAATGCCATGTTTTAAGGAAATCCCGCATCGTGCGAAATTATCTTGTTTTTCCTAAACAACACATTGTAACTCGAAAAGCTTTGGTGGAGCTTGTATGTCTAAGCATGTAGACTCAAAAGAGAATGCACAGGAGAGTTTTCTCTCTAAAGAATATGAAAGAATACCACATTATAAGGAAATACAGTGTTGCAGAGTAAAGACAATTACGTACGTATTAGAAATACTTAAACTTTACGAGAAGAAATAACGCATCGTGCAAAATTATCTTGTTTTTCCTAAACAACACGTTGGAACTCGAAAAGATTTGGTTTTGCATGTATGACTAAGCGTGTAGCCTCAAAAGAGAATGCCCACGAGAATTTTCTCTCGAATGAATATGTCAGAATACCACGTTTTAAAGAAATCCCGCATCGTGAGAAATTATGTTGTTTTTCCTAAACAACACGTTGAAACTCGAAACGATTTGGTGTTGCGTGTATGTCTAAGTGTGTAGCCTCAAAAGAGAACGCACAGGAGAGTTTTCTATCCAAAAATTATGTCAGAATACCACGTTTTTAGGAAATCCCGCATCATGCGAAATTATCTTGTTTTTCCTAAACAACACGTTGTACCTCGAAAAGCTTTGGTGTTGTATGTATGTCTAAGCATGCAGCCTCAAAATGCACAGGAGAGTTTTCTCTTGAAAGAATATGTCAGAATACCACGTTATTTGGAAATACACTATTGCAGAGTAAAGACAACTACGTACGTATTGGAAATACTTAAACTTTAGGAGAAGAAATAATGCATCGTGCAAAATTATCTTGTTTTTCCTAAACAACACGTTGTAACTCGAAAAGATTTGGTGTAGATTGTATGTCTCAGCGTGTAGCCTCAAAAGAGAACACACAGGAGCGTTTTCTCTAAAAAAAAAAAAAATGTCTGAATACCACGTTTTAAGGAAATCCTGCATCGTGCGAAATTATCTTTTTTTTCCTAAATAACATGTTTTAACTCAAAAAGCTTTGGTGTTGCGTGTATGTCTAAGTGTGTAGCCTCAAAAGAGAATGCACAGGAGAGTTTTCTCTCACTAGAATATGTAAGAATACCACGTTACAAGGAAATACAGTTTTGCAGAGTAAAAACAAATATGTACATATTAGAAATACTTAAACTTATGAGAAGAAATAACGCATCGTACAAAATTATCTAGTATTTCCTAAACAACACGTTGTAACTCGAAAAGATTTGGTTTGGCGTGGATGTCTAAGCGTGTAGCCTCAAAAGAGAACACACAGGAGAGCTTTCTCTTGAACGAATATGTAAGAATACCACGTTACAAGGAAATACAGTTTTGTAAAGACAAATAAGTACGTATTAGAAACAGTTAAACATTAAGAGAAGAAATAAAGCATCATAAAAAATTATCTTGTATTTCCTAAACAACACGTTGTAACTCAAAAAGATTTGGTGTTGCGTGTATGTCTAAGCATGTAGCCTCAAAAGTGAACGCACAGAAGAGTGTTCTCTCGAAAAAAATATGTCACAATACCGCGATTTAAGGAAATACCGCATTGTGTGAAATTATCTTGTTTTTCTTAAACAACACGTTGTAACTCGAAAAGCTTTGGTGTTGCATGTATGTCTAAGCGTGTAGCCTCAAAAGAGAACGCACAGGAGAGTTTTCTCTCGAAAGAATATATGAGAATACCATGTTATAAGGAAATACAGTGTTGCAGAGTAAAGACAAATACGTACGTAAAGGAAATACTTAAACTTTACGAGAAGAAATAATGCATCATACAAAATTATCTTTTATTTCCTAAACAACATGTTGTAACTCGAAAAGATTTGGTGTTGCATGTATGTCTAAGCATGTAGCCTCAAAAGTGAATGCACAGGAGAGTTTTCTCTCGAAAAAATATGTCAGAATACCACGTTTTAAGGAAATCCCGCATCGTGCGAAATTATCTTGTTTTTCCTACACAACACATTGTAACTCGAAAAGCTTTGGTGGTGCTTGTATGTCTATGCATGTAGACTCAAAAGAGAATGCACAGGAGCGTTTTCTCTCGAAAGAATATGAAAGAATACCACATTATAAGGAAATACAGTGTTGCAGAGTAAAGACAAATACGTACGTATTAGAAATACTTAAACTTTACGAGAAGAAATAACGCATCGTGCAAAATTATCTTGTTTTTCCTAAACAACACTTTGTAATTCGAAAAGATTTGGTTTTGCGTGTATGACTAAGCGTGTAGCCTCAAAAGAGAATGCCCACGAGAATTTTCACTCGAATGAATATGTCAGAATACCACGTTTTAAGGAAATTCAGCATCGTGAGAAATTATCTTGTTTTTCCTAAAAAACACGTTGAAACTCGAAAAGATTTGGTGTTGCGTGTATGTCTAAGCATGTAGCCTCAAAAGAGAACGCACAGGAGAGTTTTCTATCCAAAAATTATGTCAGAATACCAAGTTTTTAGGAAATCCCGGATCGTGCGAAATTATCTTGTTTTTCCTAAACAACACGTTGTACCTCGAAAAGCTTTGGTGTTGCGTGTATGTCTAAGCATGCAGCCTCAAAAGATAATGCACAGGAGAGTTTTCTCTTGAAAGAATATGTAAGAATACCACGTTATAAGCAAATACACTGTTGCAGAATAAAGACAGATACGTACGTATTGGAAATACTTAAACTTTAGGAGAAGAAATAACGAATCGTGCAAAATTATCTTGTTTTTCCTAAACAACACGTTGTAACTCGAAAGGATTTGGTGTTGCATGAATATCTTAGCTTGTAGCCTCAAAAGAGAACTCACAGGAAAGTTTTCTCTCGAAAAATATGTCAGAATACCACGTTTTAAGGAAATCACTCATCGTGCGAAATTATCTTGTTTTTCGTAAACAACACGTATCTCGAAAGGCTTTGGTGTTGCGTGTATGTCTATGCGTGTATACTCAAAAGAGAACGCACTGGAGAGTTTTCTCTCGAAAGAATATGTAAGAATACTACGTTATAAGGAAATACAGTGTTCCAGAGTAAAGACAAATACGTATGTATTGGAAGTACTTAAACTTACGAGAAGAAATAAGGCATCGTGCAAAATTATCTTGTTTTTACTAAACAAAACGTTTTAACTCGAAAACATTTAGTGTTGCGTGTATGTCTCTAAACAACACGTTGTAACTCGAAAAGCTTTGGTGTAGCTTGGATGTCTCATTGTGTAGCCTCAAAATAGAACACACAGGAGAGTTTTCCCTCGAAAAAATATGTCTGAATACCACGTTTTAAGGAAATCCTGCATCGTGCGAAATTATCTTGTTTTTCCTTAACAACATGTTTTAACTCAAAAAGCTTTGGTGTTGCGTGTATGTCTAAGCATGTAGCCTCAAAAGAGAATGCACAGGAGAGTTTTCTCTCGAAAGAATATGTAAGAATACCACGTTACAAGGAAATACAGTGTTGCAGAGTAAAAACAAATACGTACATATTAGAAATACTTATACTTACGAGAAGAAATAACGCATCATACAAAATTATGTAGTATTTCCTAAACAACACATTGTAACTCGAAAAGATTTGGTGTGGCGTGGATGTCTAAGCGTGTAGCCTCAAAAGAGAATGCACAGGAGATTTTTCGCTCGAAAGAATATATAAAAATAAGACGTTACAAGGAAATACAGTGTTGTAAAGTGAAGGCAAATAAGTAAGTATTAGAAACACTTAAACATTAAGAGAAGAAATAAAGCATCGTACAAAATTATCTTGTATTTCCTAAACAACACGTTGTAACTCGAAAAGATTAAGTGTTGCGTGTATTTCTAAGCATGTAGCCTCAAAAGAGAACGCACAGAAGAGTTTTCTCTCGAAAAAATATGTCAGAATACCACGATTTAAGGAAATCCCGCATCATGTGAAATTATCTTGTTTTTCTTAAACAACACGTTGTAACTCGAAAAGCTTTGGTGATGCGTGTATGTCTAAGCGTGTAGCCTCAAAAGAGAACGGACAGGAGAGTTTTCTCTCAAAAGAATATATCAGAATACCATGTAATAAGGAAATACAGTGTTGCAGAGTAAAGACAAATACGTACGTAAAGGAAATACTTAAACTTCACGAGAAGAAATAACACATCATAAAAAATTATCTTGTATTTCCTAAACAACATGTTGTAACTCAAAAAGATTTGGTGTTGCATCTATGTCTAAGCATGTAGCCTCAAAAGAAATGCACAGGAGAGTTTTCTCTCAAAAAATATGTCAGAATACCACGTTTTAAGGAAATCCCGCATCTTGCGAAATTATCTTCTTTTTCCTAAACAACACGTTGTAACACGAAAAGCTTTGGTGTTGCGTTTATGTCTAAGCATCTAGCCTTAAAAGAGAATGGACAAGAGAGTTTTCTCTCTAAAATATATAAGAATACCACGTTATAAGGAAATACAGTGTTGCAGAGTAAAGACAAATACGTACTTATTAGAAATACTTAAACTTTACGAGAAGAAATAACGCATCATAAAAAATTATCTTGTATTTCCTAAACAACACGTTGTTACTCGAAAAGATTTGGTGTTGTGTGTATGTCTAAATGTGTAGCCTCAAAAGAGAATGCACAGGAGAATTTTCTCTCGAAAAAATATGTCAGAATACCACGTTTGAAGGAAATCCTGCATCGTGCGAAATTATCTTGTTTTTCCTAAACAACACGTTGTAATTCGAAAAGCTTTGGTGTAGCTTGTATGTCTCAGCGTGTAGCCTCAAAAGAGAACACACAGGAGAGTTTTCTCTGGAACAAATATGTCTGAATACCACGTTTTAAGGAAATCCTGCATCGTGCGAAATTATCTTTTTTTTCCCTAAAGAACTTGTTGGAACTCGAAAAGCTTTGGTGTTGCGTTTTTATCTAAGCGTGCAGCCTCAAAAGAGAATGCACAGGACAGTTTTCTCTCAAAAGAATATGTAAGAATACCACGTTATAAGGAAGTACAGTGTTGCAGATTAAAGACAAATACGTACAAATTGGAAATACTTAAACTTTACGAGAAGAAATAACGCATCGAGCAAAATTATCTTCTTTTTCCTAAACAACACGTTGTAACTCGAAAAGATTTTGTGTTGCGTGTATGTCTAAGCTTGTAGCCTCAAAGGGAACGCCCAGGAGAGTTTTCTCTCCATAAAATATGTCAGAATACCACGTTTTAAGGAAATCCCGCATCGTGCAAATTTATCTTGTTTTTCCTAAACAACACGATGTAAGTCGAAAAGCTTTGGTGTTGCGGGTATGTCTAAGCATGTAGACTCAAAAGAGAATGGACAGAAGAGTTTTCTCTCAAAAAATATGTCAGAATACCACCTTTTAAGAAAATCCAGTATCGTGCGAAAGTATCTTTTTTTCCTAAACAACTTGTTGTAACTCGAAAAGCTTTGGTGTGGCGTTTTTGTCTAAGCGTGCAGCCTCAATAGAGAACGCACAGGACAGTTTTCTCTCAAAAGAATATGTAAGAATACCACGTTATAAGGAAATACAGTGTTGCAGATTAAAGACAAATACGTACATATTGGAAATACTTAAACTTTACGAGAAGAAATAACGCATCGTGCAATATTATCTTGTTTTTCCTAAATAACATGTTGTAACTCGAAAGGATTTTGTGTTGCGTGTATGTCTAAGCTTGTAGCCTCAAAAGAGAACGCCCAGGAGATTTTTCTCTCCAAAAAATATGTCAGAATACCACGTTTTAAGGAAATCCCGCATCGTGCGAAATTATCTCGTTTTTCCTAAACAACATGGTGTAACTCGAAAAGCTTTGGTGTTGCTTGTATGTCTCAGCGTGTACCCTCAAAAGAGTACGCACAGGAGAGTTTTCTCTCGAAAAAATATGTCAGAATACCACATTTTAAGGAAATCCTGCACCGTGGGAAAATATCTTGTTTTTCCTAAACAACATGTTGTAACTCGAAAAGCTTTGGTGTTGCGTGTATGTCTAAGTGTGTAGCCTCAAAAGAGAATGCACAGGAGAGTTTTCTCTCGCAAGAATATGTAAGAATACCACGTTATAAGGAATTTCAGTATTGCAGAGTAAAGACAAATACGTACGTATTGGAAATACTTAAACTTTACAAGAAGAAATAACGCATCGTGCAAAATTATCTTGTTTTTCCTAAACAACACGTGGTAACTCGAAAAGATGTGGTGTTGCGTGTATGTCTAAGCATGTAGCCTCAAAAGGGAACGCACAGGAGAGTTTTCTCTCCAAAGAATATGTAAGAATACCAGGTTACAAGGAAATACAGTGTTGCAGAGTAAAGACAAATACTTACATATTAGAAATACTTAAACATTAAGAGAAGAAATAAAGCATCGTAAAAAATTATCTTGTTTTTCATAAACAACACATTGTAATTCGAAAAGATTTGCTGTTGCGTGTATGTCGAAGCTTGTAGCCTCAAAAGAGAATGCACAGGAGAGTTTTCCCTCGAAAACATATGTCAGAATACCATGTTTTAAGGAAATCCTGCATCGTGCGAAATTATCTTGTTTTTTCTAAACAACACGTTGTAACTCGAAAAGCTTTGGTGTAGCTTGTATGTCTCTGCGTGTAGTCTCAAAAGAGAACACACAGGAGAGTTTTCTCTCGAAAAATATGTCAGAATACCACGTTTTAAGGAAATCCTGTATCGTGCGAAATTACCTTTTTTTCCCTAAACAACATGTTTTAACTCAAAAAGCTTTGGTGTTGCGTGTATGTCTAAGTGTGTAGCCTCAAAAGAGAATGCACAGGAGAGTTTTCTCTCGCAAGAATATGTTACAATACCACGTTACATGGAAATACAGTTTTGCAGAGTAAAAACAAATACGTACATATTAGAAATACTTAAACTTTACAAGAAGAAATAACACATCGTACAATATTATCTAGTATTTCCTAAACAACACGTTGTAACTCGAAAAGATTTGGTGTGGCGTGTATGTCTAATCGTGTAGCCTCAAAAGAGAAACCACAGGAGAATTTTCTCTCCAAAAAATATGTCAGAATACCACGTTTTAAGGAAACACTGCATCGTGTGAAATTATCTTGTTTTTCCTAAACAACACGTTGTAATTCGAAAAGCTTTGGTGTTGCGTGTATGTCTAAGCGAGTAGCCCCAAAAGAGAACGCACAGGAGAGTTTTCTCTCGAAAATAATATGTCAGAATACCACGTTTTAAGAAAATGCAGTATCTTGCAAAATTATCTTGTTTTTCCTAAACAACATGTTGTAACTCGAAAAGCTTTGGTGTTGCTTGTATGTCTCAGCGTGTAGCCTCAAAAGAGAACGCACAGGAGAGTTTTCTCTCGAAAAAATTTGTCAGAATACCATGTTTTAAGGAAATCCTGCATAGTTGGAAATTATCTTGTTTTTCCTAAACAACATGTTTTAACTCGAAAAGCTTTGGTGTTGCGTGTATGTCTAAGTGTGTAGCCTCAAAAGAGAATGCACAGGAGAGTTTTCTCTTGCAAGAATATGTAAGAATACCACGTTACAAGGAAATACAGTTTTGCAGAATAAAGACAAATACGTACAAATTAGAAATACTTAAGCTTTATGAGAAGAAATAATGCATCTTACAAAATTATCTAGTATTTCCTAAACAACACATTGTAACTCGAAATGATTTGGTGTGGTGTGTATGTCTAAGCATGTAGCCTCAAAAGAGAATGCACAGGAGAGTTTTCTCTCGAAAAAATATGTAAGAATACCACGTTACAAGGAAATACAGTGTTGTTGAGTAAAGATAAATAAGTACGTATTAGAAACAAACATTAAGAGAAGAAATAAAGCATCGTACAAAATTATCTTGTATTTCCTAACAACCCGTTGTAACTCGAAAAGATTTGGTGATGCGTGTATGTCTAAGCATGTAGCCTTAAAAGAGAAAGCACAGAAGAGTTTTCTCTCGAAAAAATATGTCAGAATACCACGTTTTAAGGAAATCCCGCATCATGTGAAATTATCTTGTTTTTCCTAAACAACACGATGTAACTCGAAAAGCTTTGGTGTTCCGTGTATATCTAAGTGTGTGGCCTCAAAAGAGAACGCACAGGAGAGTTTTCTCACGAAAGAATATGTAAGAATACCATGTTATAAGGAAATACAGTATTGCAGAGTAAAGACAAATACCTACGTATTGGAAATACTTAAACTTTACAAGAAGAAATAACGCATGGTGCAAAATTATCTTGTTTTTCCTAAACAACAAGTGGTAACTCGAAAAGATGTGGTTTTGCGTGTATGTCTAAGCATGTAGCCTCAAAAGAGAATGCACAGGAGAGTTTTCTCTCGAAAGAATATGTAAGAATACCAGGTTACAAGGAAATACAGTGTTGCAGAGTAAAGACAAATAAGTACATATTAGAAATACTTAAACATTAACAGAAGAAATAAAGCATCGTAAAAAATTATCTTGTATTTCCTAAACAACACGTTGTAACTCAAAAAGATTTGGTGTTGTGTTTATGTCTAAATGTGTAGCCTCAAAATAGAACCAACAGGATCATTTTCTCTCGACAAAATATGTCAGAATACCACATTTTAAGGAAATCCTGCATCGTGCGAAATTATCTTGTTTTTCCTAAACAACACGTTGTTACTCGAAAGGCTTTGGTGTAGCTTGCATGTCTCAGCGTGTAGCCTCAAAAGAGAACACACAGGATAGTTTTCTCTCGAAAAAATATGTCTAAATACCACGTTTTAAGGAAATCCTGCATCGTGCGAAATCATCTTTTGTTTCCTAAGCAACTTGTTGTAACACGAAAAGCTTTGGTGTTGCGTTTTTGTCTAAGCGTGCAGCCTCAAAAGAGAACACACAGGACGGCTTTCTCTCAAAAGAATATGTAAGAATACCACGTTATAAGGAAATATAGTGTTGCAGATTAAAGACAAATATGTACAAATTGGAAATACTTAAACTTTACAAGAAGAAATAACGCATCGTGCAAAATTACCTTGTTTTTCCTAAACAACAAGTTGTAACTCGAAAAGATTTTGTGTTACGTGTATGTCTAAGCATGTAGCCTCAAAAGAGAATGCACAGAACAGTTTTCTCTCAAAAGAATATGTAAGAATACCACGTTATAACAAAATACAGTGTTGTAGATTAAAGACAAATACGTACATATTGGAAATACTTAAACTTTACAAGAAGAAATAATGCATCGTCAAAATTATCTTGTTTTTCCTAAATAACATGTTGTAACTCGAAAAGATTTTGTGTTGCGTGTATGTCTAAGCTTGCAGCCTCAAAAGAGAATGCCCAGGAGATTTTTCTCTCCAAAAAATATGTCAGAATACCATGTTTTAAGGAAATCCCGCATCGTGTGAAATTATCTTGTTTTTCCTAAACAACACGATGTAACTCGAAATGCTTTGGTGTTCCGTGTATGTCTAAGTGTGTAGCCTCCAAAGAGAATGCACAGGAGAGTTTTCTCACGAAAGAATATGTAAGAATACCATGTTATATGGAAATACATTATTGCAGAGTAAAGACAAATACGTACGTATTGGAAATACTTAAACTTTACAGGAAGAAATAACGCATCATGCAAAATTATCTTGTTTTTCCTAAACAACAGGTGGTAACTCGCAAAGACGTGGTGTGGCGTGTATATCTAAGCGTGTAGCCTCAAAAGAGAACCCACAGGAGAATTTTCTCTTGGAAAAATATGTCAGAATACCATGTTTTAAGGAAATCCTGCATCATGCAAAATTATCTTGTTTTTCCTAAACAACACATTGTAATTCGAAAAGCTTTGGTGTTACGTGTATGTCTAAGCGTGTAGCCTCAAAAGAGAATGCACAGGAGAGTTTTCTCTGCAAGAATGTGTACGAATACCATGTTACAAGGAAATACAGTTTTGCAGAGTAAAGACAAATAAGTACATATTAGAAATACTTAAACATTAACAGAAGACATAAAGCATCGTAAAAAATTATCTTGTATTTCCTAAATAACACGTTGTAACTCAAAAAGATTTGTTGTTGTGTTTATGTCTAAATGTGTAGCCTCAAAATAGAACCAACAGAATCATTTTTTCTCGACAAAATATGTCAGAATACCACATTTTAAGGAAATCCTGCATTGTGCGAAATTATCTTGTTTTTCCTAAACAACAGGTTGTTACTCGAAAGGCTTTGGTGTAGCTTGTATGTCTCAGCGTATAGCCTCAAAAGAGAACACACAGGATAGTTTTCTCTCGAAAAAATATGTCTAAATACCACGTTTTTTTTTATTCGATATAATTTATTTACATTTCAAATGATTTCCCCTTTTCTAGCCCCCCCACTCCCCGAAAGTCCCGTAAGCCCCCTTCTCTTCCCCTGTCCTCCCACCCACCCCTTCCCACTTCCCCGTTCTGGTTTTGCTGAATACTGTTTCACTGAGTCTTTCCAGAACCAGGGGCCACTCCTCCTTTCTTCTTGTACCTCATTTGATGTGTGGATTATGTTTTGGGTATTCCAGTTTTCTAGGTTAATATCCACTTATTAGTGAGTGCATACCATGATTCACCTTTTGAGTCTGGGTTACCTCACTTAGTATGATATTCTCTAGCTCCATCCATTTGCCTAAGAATTTCATGAATTCATTGTTTTAAGAAAATTTTAAGAAAATTCTGCATCGTGCGAAAGTATCTTGTTTTTCCTATCCAACTCGTTGTAACTCGAAATGCTTTGGTGTTGCGTTTTTGTCTAATCGTGCAGCCTCAAATGAGAACACACAGGACAGTTTTCTCTCAAAAGAATATGTAAGAATACCACGTTATAAGGAAAAACAGTGTTCCAGATTAAAGACAAATATGTACATATTGGAAATACTTAAACTTTACAAGAAGAAATAACGCATCATGCAAAATTATCTTGTTTTTCCTAAACAACACGTTGTAACTCGAAAAGATTTTGTGTTGCATGTATGTCTAAGCTTGTAGCCTCAAAAGAGAATGCCCAGGAGATTTTTCTCTCCAAAAAATATGTCAGAATACCACGATTTAAGGAAATCCCGCATCGTGAGAAATTTTCTTGTTTTTCTTAAACAAGACGTTGTAACTCGAAAGTCTTTGGTGTTGTGTGTATGTCTAAGCATGTAGCCTCAAAAGAGAACGCACAGGAGAGTTTTCTCTCTAAAGAATATGTAAGAATACCACGTTATAAGGAAATATACTATTGCAGAGTAAAGACAAATACGTACGTATTGGAAATAATTAAACTTTACAAGAAGAAATAACGCATCATGTAAAATTATCTTGTTTTTCCTAAACAACACGTGGTAACTCGAAAAGATGTGGTGTTGCGTGTATGTCTAAGCATGTAGCCTCAAAAGAGAACGCACAGGAGTGTTTTCTTGCCCCAGACCACTCAGGGGGAGATCGTCAGACTGCGGGAGCCCAGGGGTGAAGGTATCAGGCGAAGTCAGGATACGGCGCAGGAATGACAGACAGACACCAAATTGCTTAGTTGAACTGCTGCAATTTTACTTAGCATGATTCTTTCTTATATAGTATTACAAACAAGGAACTTGGCATCAGACAATACACAAAGGCTAATTTTCCAATCTCTAAGAATCAGCAACAAATCTGCAGAATAACTATTTCTATCTGGGTATACAATGATCTCATATCAAGACAGAGACTGTGTTTCCTGCAGTTGGTCATGAACTTTCTTTTCTTAGAATTTTGTCTCTCACATAGCATAGATAGATACCAACTTCCTCTTTTTATCAAGGAGCTAAATTATATTCTCCCTCAAGAAATTTCTTAATATATTCTTCCAAAGTTGGAGGTCTCCAATGAAGGTATCTATCATGTTCACACCTTAATTTACTTTCCTGTATATGGGAGAGGCTCAAGGTACTTTCCACTACTTTGGGACCACCGGGGGGGCTGTCCACCATTGCCCATTAATCAGATATTGAGATACAGAGAAATGCATAAAGAACAGACACACAGGCTCAGCATTGCAGGCGTCTCGAGATCATTCTTTGTGGTCATGAGATCGGGTCAGCTTTCCAAGGAACTGCCTGAGGCTCCGCTCCCTGAAGCTCTGACCTCAACCCTTCAGCTGCCGGGCCCCAGTAGAGCGGCATCTTGCTACAGCTACACAGGCGTTACAGCGGCTGTGGGCGTAGCAGTTCCTCCTTTTTTGTTTTTAAAATGAAGCTCAAAAACGTCCTGCTTCACAGCCTTAAGAGAGTTGAACAAACATTTAATGAGTGACAGAAACAAGAAAATGACCAAAATGAGAATAAGCCCAAGTACTCCTATGAGAATGAAGTACTGAACCCAATCTAAAGGATTCATAGTCTTCAATCCTTGTTCCAAATCAGTAGCCAGCTCTTGTAAGTTGCCCAACTGTAAATAAGATTGACTCATGGCTGAAATGTCCTTTTGTAAAGACTGTATATCATGTGTGATATCGCTATTCTGCCATACCCCCTGCAAATGAGCCTTCACTTTCTCCCAAGTTTCTGAAGTATTATAGACCAATGGAGTTACACAAATAGACTTAAAGTTCCCATGGCAACGAACTGCGAGTGTGCTTTTCAAATTAGCTATATCCTGACCAAGTGCAAGAACCACTTCCTCTAGAGCATTTATCTTTGCCTCTAATTTTTTATCTATAGCTTCCTGTTCTAAAAGAGCTAAAGAAACATTCTTTTTCAAATCATTAACAAAATGAGCTGTATTAATCTCTTCTACTAAGGCAACCGTAGCCACAGCAAAAGTGGTCAAAATTGCTATTAATGCAGTAATTCCCAAAATAAGTGCAGCAACAAACCTTTTTGGCCTAACTAAAGCTTTTAAATCTTCTAATACCTGCAATGCAGCATTATCATACCAAGGTTCACTTCCTAACTCTACAGGCAACATAACATAAGGTGGACGCCTAACTATAATAATTGTGCCGAGCTCCTTAGATTCAGAAGAAGAAATACAATTGGTAAGCTTCCATGAATGACAATAGATTTTGAATGAATTTCCACTTTCTTGCGAAATATTAACAAAAGCTTGTTGAGCTAAAAGCATAGCATATGGATAGGAAACACAAGCCTTAATTCCCAAGGCATTATATTTGGCATCTGTTGGCTTCTTTTCAAGCACCATGTTAGCTGCTGCCACAAGTCTGAACAGGTCTGGCTGCCTCCTGGTTTCATTTCCTTGTTCTATAAACCAAATTGGCTCCACATATCCTGGTGAGAACCACCTCCTAAGGGGCTCTCCTTTACCATTGAATGTATAATTGTGAAATTTTTCCTTATTCTGTTTAAGATAATTCTCATAGACTGACCCCTTATTAGAATTAGAATAGTCCCAGATTTTTAATCCTGTATCTGACATATTATTAGGAGTATACCACGTAGCGGTATGTGGAAAAGCACATTGTAACCAAGTAGGAGTTTTAGTCAAAGAAGAATCCCAATATTGATCCTTGTCTCTATATTTTTGAATGCATTGTTCTATAGTACTAAAACTACGATCAAGGAATTTCTCTTTGTATAAAGGATCACCCAAGGTTTGTAACTGAAGTTCCCAGACCCATCTTTTAACTTCCTTTTCTCTGTCTGGCGAATCAGTCAAGAAAGTCCTATACCCAGTGGTGAAGCAGCCACGAGGAGCTTTTCCCTGTAGCGTCAGGCAGATCGGTAAAGAATCAGCCCTACCTTCAAAGGTTATATAAGAGGAGGTTATAGGCCGTGCGTCAGAGCCTTGAGCACCGCCTACTATAAGTGAATCATTTGTTAACACCTTAATGGGTTCCCTGTTAAGACAGCCCACAGGTTGAATAATAGGTAGATTAGGAACATACGCCCAATAGGAAATTCCTTGCACGGTTTCTGGGGCAGTGGAAAGAATAGACAGAAAGGCCAAAAAATAACATGCAGGGGTTAGGGGTTTCCCCGCAGTTAGTAAAAGTTCTTTAGCTTCATGAGTCAAATGACGAATCTGCGTCCACGTGGGCTTCTTTCCGTGGTCTACTTGCATTTTCTTCATCTGAATGACGAGCCGCTTCTGCTGTTTCCTTCAATGCTGCTTTTGTTTCCTTTTGTTCTCCAGCGGGTCGAATGAGCCGATCCGGGATCCAGATAGGGGAGTCGGCATCCTGAGGAAACACACAAGCATACCCTCGTCCCGTGGTTATCAAAACATCTGGACCTTTCCAAGTTCCAGAAAGCAGATCCTTCCATATTACTTTAGGCAAAGGAGATTTGTAAATCTCTTTGTCCCAGTGAAGTAGGGCAGACGTATGCCCTTGATCAGAGACAATCAGATGATTAATGATAAATAATGAATGAGATAACATATGATGTGGAGAAAAATATACATTACTTGACTTCTGTAATTTCTCTATTTGTGATTTTAAAATCTGATGTGTTCTTTCTATTATAGCCTGTCCCTGTGGATTATAGGGAATTCCTGTAACATGAAAAATTTTCCATTGCTGACAAAAGGATTCAAAGGCCTTGGAAACATAAGCAGGCCCATTGTCTGTTTTGACTTGAGAGGGGATACCCATTATTTGAAAACATTGTAGTAAATGCTGAATTACATCTTTACCTGCTTCTCCAGTCCTAGCTGAAGCATGTACAAAATGAGAAAATGTATCTACTGTGACATGCAAGTAGGCTAATTTTCCAAAGGATGAAATATGTGTAACATCCATCTGCCAAATTACATTAGGCTTGAGTCCCTGAGGGTTCACCCCCATCTTAGGAGCAGAAATTGCCACTGGGCACTGCTCACAATTTTTGACTATTTGCCTTGCTTGTTCTCTAGTGATGGAAAACATTCTTCTTAATGCATTAGCATTCTGGTGATGAACAAGATGACTCTCTTGAGCTTCTGTCACAGGATGAATATAGGCTGATGTTTGCGTTAGTAAGTCTGCCATATTATTTCCATAGGATAAAGGGCCTGGTAACTTACTGTGGCCCCTAATATGGCCTACATAAAACTTCTCTACTCTTTGATGAATCAAAGCTTGTAATTCTTTTAGAAGATGCAGAATAGGAGACTTCCCTGATAAAACAGCTGTTTCTATGGCTGGAAATAAGTTCACTACATATCTTGAGTTTGTATAAAGGTTAAGGCTTTGGGGAAACTTCTGCAGGGCAAGAATAACCGCTCTTATTTCCGCCTGCTGAGCAGACGTCTGCGGTCCATCCTCTACCCAGTAGCCGTGGTCGGCAGTATAGACCGCAGCTCTTCCTGTAGACGAGCCATCAGTAAAAAGTGTGAGAGCCTGTTTTAAAGGCTCATGAGAAAAGCATACAGGAAAGATAAGTTCCACACACCTTGCAAATTCTATTAGAGGATGTCGTGGGTAATGATATTTAATTTGACCTGTATAGTTTAGTAATGCTAATACCCAATCTTCATTATTTTGTAGCAATTGTTCCACTTGACCTTTATTATAAGGAGTCACAATTTCAGCTGGTTCCTTCCCAAATAATTCTTTAGATCTATTTCTACCTTTGATTATCAATAAGGAGCACAGATAGGGGTATTCAGCAACCATTTTTGTCTGAGTATGAGGTAAATGTAACCATTCTAATACTCCTTCCTGCCAAAGGCAGGCTGTAGGGGTATATGAAGTGGAAAAAATTAACAATGTCCAAGGGAAATCATATTTGATTTGCTTGACTCTAGCTGAAGTGAGAGCAGTCTCAACAAGCTGCAAAGCTTTGACCGCTTCTGGAGTTAACTCTCTTAATGATTTAGGGTCGGAATCCCCATGCAGGATAGTATATAAAGGGCTTAAGGCTCCTGTTGTAATTTTTAAATAGGGTCTTAGCCAATTAATATCTCCCAATAATTTTTGGAAATCATTCAATGTCCTTAACTTATCTCTCCTTATTGCTACCTTCTGAGAGGTGATGAAGTCTTCATAAATTACTTGACCTAGATAGTTCAAAGGTTTGTTTTTCTGAATCTTTTCAGGAGCTATCACTAGTCCATTGGCTGTGAGAGACCTTATCATATCTGTTAATAATTTTTCCAATACTACTTCATGTTGATGGGCTACAAGGATGTCATCCATGTAATGAACAATATAAGCATCTTTATATTGAACTCTTATTTGCTCTATAGCATTTGCAACAAATTTCTGACACAAAGTTGGAGAGTTCTTCATACCCTGAGGCAGGGTCACCCACTGATACCTTTTAAAAGGTTTCTTGAAATTGACAGAGGGTACGCTAAAGGCAAAATACTCACTGTCCTCTGGGTGAAGTTTTATTGTAAAGAAACAATCTTGTAAGTCTATCACATAGGTTTTCCAATTCCGAGGCACCGCCACTGGAGATGGCAGGCCAGGTTGCAAGGCTCCCATGTCTTTCATAACAGCATTTACAGCTCTGAGATCCTGTAACAACCTCCATTTTCCTGACTTCTTTTTTATTACAAAAACTGGAGTATTCCAGGGACTGTTGGACTCTTTTAAATGCCCCCTTTTTAATTGTTCATGTACTAGCTGCTCAAGAGCCTGTATTTTGTCTTCTGTCAGGGGCCACTGACTCACCCACAGGGGGTCATGAATCAGCCATTGTATTTTATCCGCATAAAGGTGTTCTGCAGTGGCCCCTATGAAAAATGCTGCGAGTCTAGCTCATCAGCGGACACCAATTTAAGATTCATAGAATCCAGTAAGTCTCTTCCCCATAATGTGAATGGTAAGGTAGGCAACACATATGGTTGTATTAATCCCTCCTTACCTTCAAATTTCCATTTAAGTAACCCTGTACTTTGCATGACTCCAGAGGCTGATCCTAGATCCAATAAAGAGGAACCTGTCCTGTGAACGGGCCACGTTCTAGGCCATTCTGTAGCACTAATACATGTTCTATCTGCCCCAGTATCCAACAGCCCCTTGAAGCTTTTTCCATTTAAGATTATTTCCTTAAAGGGTCTTTCATCGAGGTCTTGTACCAGATAAGCCCCTTCAGTGGAGCCAAACTGACCTTGACCCCTTTCTCTTGTCATGAGCCTTATTAGGTAAATGTATGTATGGTAAGAGCAGGAGTTGAGCTATTCTTTGTCCTTTTTGTAGCTGTATGGTTTCAGACAATGGTCTTACCATCACCTTAATAGTGTTTTCTGTGTCTGAATCCAATACTCCAGGTATTACTTCAAAATTCTTCTTAATATTAGAGCTTCTTCCAATAATGAGCCCCACTGTCTGTGGTAGCAAAGTTCCTTTTATGTTGGTGGGGACTATTGCCACCCCATCCCACCTAGACAGTACCAAATCCTCCAAGCAGGCAAGGTCCAGCCCAGCACTGCCTGGGGTAGCTCTAGGCAAATCATGAATTGTAAATTCTGGTGCTTCAGTGTTAAGAGAGTTCTTTACGAACTCCTCCTCTCCCTTGGATGCAGGGCTAGGAGACGGCCCCTTCTCTAGTTTTTTGCCTCTTCTTTGTCATCATTTGACAAAGGAGTCCCATCCTTGTGGAACTTGGACTTGCATTCGTTCTTCCAGTGCTTTTCCTTTTTACATCTAGGGCAAAGACCTGGAGTTCCTTTTTGATTAGTCTTATTCTTGTTGTTTTGAGGACATGCCTTCTGCATGTGCCCTTCCATCCCACAAGAAAAACATGTGGGCTGAGGAGGGGTCCTTTTCCCTCCTCCATACGTCTGCTTGACGTAGGCACTAAACTTTTGTCCTTTCATTGCTGCAGCATAAGCCATTCCTTGTACTACTGCTGGTGAGGCATCCTGACATGCTTTTATGTAATCCTGTAATGTACCTGTCTTTCTTATAGGCCTAATCAGATCTTGACACAGGGCATTGGCATTTTCCCTTGCTAGTTGCTTTATCAGTATATCTGTTCCTTCTGAGGGAGGCATCATTCTGCCCACAGCTTCCTGTAATCGTGCAATAAAGCTGTGATAAGTCTCCTATGTTCCTTGCCTAATACGAGCCAATGCCCCGCCTTTGGTCTCTGGAGGAGGTATCTTCCGCCATGACTGGACGGCGTTAGTAGTTATTAACTGTAGAATAACCCGAGGGATCTTTGTCTGAGACTGGGGGGAAGCATAGTCCTCTGCTCCCATAAGCATAGACATAGTTGGTTTAGGTCCCCTCTTTTTAAAAGATTGCACTACAGCCTCCTTACATCTATCCTCATATTCCGTCCTCCAGAGAATATAATCCCCAGGTGACAAAGTTGCTTTGGCAGTCTGCATCCAATCATAGGGGGTAAGCCAGGAGCTTGCCACCATGTCTACAATCTGCAATGTAAATGGAGCAGAAGGCCCAGAGGTCTGTACTGCTTGTTGTAATTCCTTTAATGTTTTCAGAGGAAGAGGCTCCCAGAGAGGCTCCTCGTCCCATACTTCTGTAACTGGGAAGATACCAAAGGTAGTATCTCCATTCTTTCTAGCCTCAGCCATAGCGCCCTGAAAGCCCACCGGGGGTAGTGGCGGGTTCTTTCTAGGCTTCGGCACGGGTTTTTCAGCTACGGCCATAGTGGCACAGGGAAGATGATCAGTATGATCTCTATAATCATCCTCCCAGTCCTCCTCCTCCATTTGATCATCCAAATAGTCTTGATCAGTATCATTCTTGGGAGGAGGTTTCTTGTTTTTATGTTTTTTCTGGAGCGGTTTGAGTTCTTCAGAGGTGCCCTCTTCTATGGCTACCTCGTCATAAATAGGGGTGTCATTAGTTTCAGAAGCTGTCTCCCTGCACAACCCTTGAAAGGGAGTTGACTCAGTAAGAATCTCTCGGACATGTATCCACAAGGGAAATGCTTGTACTGGTAAGGTCTCTTCCCCATTGTCTTGCACATACCTATGCATTTCTTTGCCTACCCTCTTCCAATCCTCCAGTGTCAGGGTACCTCCTTCCAGGAACCAAGGGCTAGTCTTTTGAACAAACAATGCAAAATGCTCTAGGTCTTTTCTTGATATATGAAACGCAGAATTAGACAGCATTCTATGCAACATAACCACCAACATGTTCTCGTTTTTAGTCAGTGCGTGCCCCATGGTTTTTATTCCTGGTCCTTTTATTACTCATGCTTAACCGGTCAGCCTTTACCGGCGGGACTGCAGCTCCCTGGTGAGATCCGTTCCTGACCACTAGAAATGAAGAAGAGAAAGAATTACCTGTCCTTCAAGTCCCTGTTCGGGCGCCAGCTGTCGCAGACCACTCAGGGGGAGATCGTCAGACTGCGGGAGCCCAGGGGTGAAGGTATCAGGAGAAGTCAGGATACGGCGCAGGAATGACAGACAGACACCAAATTGCTTAGTTGAACTGCTGCAATTTTACTTAGCATGATTCTTTCTTATATAGTATTACAAACAAGGAACTTGGCATCAGACAATACACAAAGGCTAATTTTCCAATCTCTAAGAATCAGCAACAAATCTGCAGAATAACTATTTCTATCTGGGTATACAATGATCTCATATCAAGACAGAGACTGTGTTTCCTGCGGTTGGTCATGAACTTTCTATTCTTAGAATTTTGTCTCTCACATAGCAGAGATAGAAACCAACTTCCTCTTTTTATCAAGGAGCTAAATTATATTCTCCCTCAAGAAATTTCTTAATATATTCTTCCAAAGTTGGAGGTCTCCAATGAAGGTATCTATCATGTTCACACCTTAATTTACTTTCCTGTATATGGGAGAGGCTCAAGGTACTTTCCACTACTTTGGGACCACCGGGGGGGCTGTCCACCATTGCCCATTAATCAGATATTGAGATACAGAGAAATGCATAAAGAACAGACACACAGGCTCAGCATTGCAGGCGTCTCGAGATAATTCTTTGTGGTCATGAGATCGGGTCAGCTTTCCAAGGAACTGCCTGAGGCTCCGCTCCCTGAAGCTCTGACCTCAACCCTTCAGCAGGCGGGCCCCAGTAGAGCGGCATCCTGCTACAGCTACACAGGCGTTACAGCGGCTGTGGGCGTAGCATTTTCTCTCGATAGAATATGTAAGAATACCACGTTACAAGGAAATACAGTGTAGCAGAGTAAAGACAAATACTTACATAATAGAAATACTTAAACATTAAGAGAAGAAATAAAGCATCGTAAAAAATTATCTTGTTTTTCCTAATCAACACATTGTAATTCCAAAAGATTTGGTGTTGCGTGTATGTCTAAGCTTGTAGCCACAAAAGAGAATGCACAGGAGAGTTTTCCCTCGAAAACATATGTCAGAATACCACGTTTTAAGGAAATCCTGCATCGTGCGAAATTATCTTGTTTTTTCTAAACAACACGTTGTAACTCGAAAAGCTTTGGTGTAGCTTGTATGTCTCTGCGTGTAACCTCAAAAGAGAACACACAGGAGAGTTTTCTCTCAAAAAAATATGTCAGAATACCACGTTTTAAGGAAATCCTGTATCGTGCGAAATTATCTTTTTTTCCTAAACAACATGTTTTAACTCAAAAAGCTTTGGTGTTGCGTGTATGTCTAAGTGTGTAGCTTCAAAAGAGAATGCACAGGAGAGTTTCTCTCGCAAGAATATGTTACAATACCACGTTACAAGGAAATACAGTTTTGCAGAATAAAAACAAATACGTACAAATTAGAAATACTTAAACTTTACAAGAATAAATAACGCATCGTACAATATTATCTAGTATTTCCTAAACAACCCGTTGTAACTCGAAAAGATTTAGTGTGGCGTGTATGTCTAATCGTGTAGCCTCAAAAGAGAACCCACAGGAGAATTTTCTCTCGAAAAAATATGTCAGAATACCACGTTTTAAGGAAATACTGCATCGTGCGAAATTATCTTGTTTTTCCTAAACAACACGTTTTTATTCGAAATGCTTTGGTGTTGCGTGTATGTCTAAGCGTGTAGCCTCAAAAGAGAACGGACTGGAGAGTTTTCTCTCGAAAAAATATGTCAGAATACCACGTTTTATGAAAATGCAGTATCTTGCGAAATTATCTTGTTTTTCCTAAACAACATGTTGTAACTCGAAAAGCTTTGGTGTTGCTTGTATGTCTCAGCGTGTAGCCTGAAAAGAGAACGCACAGGAGAGTTTTCTCTTGAAAAAATATGTCAGAATACCATGTTTTAAGGAAATCCTGCATCGTTGGAAATTATCTTGTTTTTCCTAAACAACATGTTTTAACTCGAAAAGCTTTGGTGTTGCGTGCATGTCTAAGTGTGTAGCCTCAAAAGAGAATACACAGGAGAGTTTTCTCTCGCAAGAATATGTAAGAATACCACGTTACAAGGAAATACAGTTTTGCAGAGTAACGACAAATACGTACAAATTAGAAATACTCAAGCTTTGTGAGAAGAAATAACGCATCTTACAAAATTATCTAGTATTTCCTAAACAACACATTGTAACTCGAAAAGATTTGGTGTGGCGTGTATGTCTAAGCGTGTAGCCTCAAAAGAGAACGCACAGGAGAGTTTTCTCTCGAAAAAATATGTAAGAATACCACGTTACAGGAAATACAGTGTTGTTGAGTAAAGATAAATAAGTACGTATTAGAAACACTTAAACATTAAGAGAAGAAATAAAGCCTCGTACAATATTATCTTGTATTTCCTAAACAACCCGTTGTAACTCGAAAAGATTTGGTGTTGTGTGTATGTCTAAGCATGTAGCCTTAAAAGAGAAAGCACAGAAGAGTTTTCTCTCGAAAAAGTATGTCAGAATACCACGATTTAAGGAAATCCCGCATCGTGCGAAATTATCTTGTTTTTCTTAAACAACACATTGTAACACGAAAAGCTTTGTGGTTGCATGTATGTCTAAGCGTGTAGCCTCAAAAGAGAATGCAGAGGAGAGTTTTCTCTCGAAAGAATATATAAGAATACCATGTTATAAGGAAATACAGTGTTGCAGAATAAAGACAAATACGTACGTAAAGGAAATACTTAAACTTTACGAAAAGAAATAACGCATCATACAAAATTATCTTGTATTTCCTAAACAACATGTTGTAACTCGAAAGGATTTGGTGTTGCATGAATGTCTAAGCATGTAGCCTCAAAAGAGAACGCACAGGAGAGTTTTCTCTCAAAAAATATGTCAGAATACCACGTTTTAAGGAAATCCTGCCTCGTGCGAAATTATCTTGTTTTTCCTAAACAACACGTTGTAACTCGAAAAACTTTGGTGTAGCTTGTATGTCTCAGTGTGTAGCCTCAAAAGAGAACACACAGGAGAGTTTTCTCTCAAAAAAATATGTCAGAATACCACGTTTTAAGGAAATCCTGCATCGTGTGAAATTATCTTTTTTTTTTCCTAAACAACTTGTTGTAACACGAAAAGCTTTGGTGTTGTGTTTTGGTCTAAGCGTGCAGCCTCAAAAGATAGCGCACAGGACGGTTTTCTCTCAAAAGAATATGTAAGAATACCACGTTATAAGGAAATATAGTGTTGCAGATTAAAGACAAATACGTACGAATTGGAAATACTTAAACTTTACAAGAAGAAATAACGCATCGTGCAAAATTACCTTGTTTTTCCTAAACAACAAGTTGTAACTCGAAAAGATTTTGTGTTACGTGTATGTCTATGCTTGTAGCCTCAAAAGAGAATGCACAGGACAGTTTTCTCTCTAAAGAATATGTAAGAATACCACGTTATAATGAAATACAGTGTTGTAGATTAAAGACAAATACGTACATATTGGAAATACTTAAACTTTACAAGAAGAAATAACGCATCGTCAATATTATCTTGTTTTTCCTAAATAACATGTTGTAACTCGAAAAGATTTTGTGTTGCGTGTATGTCTAAGTTTGCAGCCTCAAAAGAGAACGCCCAGGAGAGTTTTCTCTCCAAAAAATATGTCAGAATACCATGTTTTAAGGAAATCCCGCATCGTGCGAAATTATCTTGTTTTTCCTAAACAACACGATGTAACTCGAAAAGCTTTGGTGTTCCGTGTATGTCTAAGTGTGTAGCCTCCAAAGAGAACGCACAGGAGAGTTTTCTCACGAAAGAATATGTAAGAATACCATGTTATATGGAAATACATTATTGCAGAGTAAAGACAAATACGTACGTATTGGAAATACTTAAACTTTACAAGGAGAAATAACGCATCATGCAAAATTATCTTGTTTTTCCTAAACAACACGTGGTAACTCGAAAAGATGTGGTGTGGCGTGTACATCTAAGTGTGTAGCCTCAAAAGAGAACCTACAGGAGAATTTTCTCTCGGAAAAATATGTCAGAATACCACGTTTTAAGGAAATCCTGCATCATGCAAAATTATCTTGTTTTTCCTAAACAACACGTTGTAATTCGAAAAGCTTTGGTGTTGCATGTATGTCTAAGCGTGTAGCCTCAAAAGAGAATGCGCAGGAGAGTTTTCTCTGCAAGAATATGTAAGAATACCACGTTACAAGGAAATACAGTTTTGCAGAGTAAAGACAAATACATACATATTAGAAATACTTAAACTTTACGAGAAGAAATAACGCATCGTACAAAATTATCTAGTATTTCCTAAACAACACATTGTAACTCGAAAAGATTGGGTGTGGCGTGTATGTCTAATCGTGTATCCTCAAAAGAGAATGCACAGGAGAGTTTTCTCTCGAAAGAATATGTAAGAATACCATGTTACAAGGAAATACAGTGTTGTAGAGTAAAGAAAATTAAGTACGTATTAGAAACACTTAAACATTAAGAGAAGAAATAAAGCATCGTACAATTTTTCTTGTATTTCCTAAACAACACGTTGTAACTCGAAAAGATTTGGTGTTGTGTGTATGTCTAAGCATGTAGCCTCAAAAGAGAACGCACAGAAGAGTTTTCTATAGAAAAAATATGTCAGAATACCAGGATTTAAGGAAATCCCGCATCGTGCGAAATTATCTTGTTTTTCTTAAACAAGACATTTTAACTCGAAAAGCTTTGGTGTTGCGTGTATGTCTAAACGTGTAGCCTCAAAAGAGAACGCACAGGAGAGTTTTCTCTCGAAAGAATGTGTAAAAGTTCCACGTTATAAGGAAATACAGTGTTGTAGACTAAAGACAAATACGTAAGTATTGGAAATACTTAAACTTTATGAGAAGAAATAACGCATAATGCAAAATTATCTTGTATTTCCAAAACAACACGTTGTAACTCGAAAAGATTTGGTTTTGCCTGTATGTCTAATTGTGTAGCCTCAAAAGAGACCGCACAGGAGAATTTTCTCTCTAAAAAATATGTCAGAATACCACGTTTTAAGGAAATCATGCATCGTGCGAAATTATCTTGTTTTTCCTAAACAACATGTTTTAACTCGAAAAGCTTTGGTGTTGCATGTATGTCTAAGTGTGTAGCCTCAAAAGAGAATGCACAGGAGAGTTGTCTCTCGCAAGAATATGTATGAATACCACGTTACAAGGAAATACAGTTTTGCAGAGTAAAGACAAATATGTACTTATTAGAAATACTTAATCTTTACGAGAAGAAATAACGCATCGTACAATATTATCTTGTATTTCCTAAACCACACGTTGTAACTCGAAAAGATTTTTTGTGGCATGTTTATCTAAGCGATTAGCCTCAAAAGAGAATGCACAGGAGAGTTTTCTGTCAAAAAAATATGTCAGAATACCACGTTTTATGGAAATCCTTTTCGTGCGAAATTATCTTGTTATTCCTAAACAAAAATTATCTTGTTATTCCTAAACAACACGTTGTAACTCGAAAAGCTTTGGTGTTGCTTGTTAGTCTCAGCGTGTAGCCTCAAAAGAGAACGCACAGGAGAGTTTTCTCACGAAAAAATATGTCAGAATACAACGTTTTAAGGAAATACAGTGTTGCAAAGTAAAGACAAATACGTACATATTGGAAATTCTTAAACTTTACGAGAAGAAATAATGCATCGTGCAAAATTTTCTAAACAACATGTTTTAACTCGAAAAGCTTTGGTGTTGCATGTATGTCTAAGCGTGTAGCCTCTAAAGAGAACGCACCGGAGAGTATTCTCTCGAAAGAAAATGTAAGAATACCACGTTATAAGGAAATACAGTGTTGCAGAGTAAAGACAAATATGTACTTATTAGAAATACTTAAACTTTATGAGAAGAAATAATGCATCCTACAAAATTATCTTGTATTTCCTAAACAAGACAATGTAACTCGAAAAGATTTGGTGTTGCGTGTATGTCTAAACGTGTAGCCTCAAAAGAGAACCCACAGGAGAATTTTCTCTCGAAAAAATATCTGAATACCACGTTTTAAGGAATACCACGTTTAAGGAATACCACGTTTAAGTTCGTTGTAACTCGAAAAGCTTTGCTGTTGCTTGTATGTCTCAGCGTGCAGCCTCAAAAGAGAATGCACAGGAGAGTTTTCTCACGAAAAAATATGTCAGAATACAACATTTTAAGGAAATACTGTGTTGCAGAGTAAAGACAAATACGTACATATTGGAAATACTTAAACTTTACGAGAAAAAATAACGCATTGTGAAAAATTATCTTGTTTTTTCTAAACAACATGTTTTAACTCGAAAAGCTTTGGTGTTGCGTGTATGTCTAAGCATGTAGCCTCAAAAGAGAACGCACTGGAGAGTATTGTCTCGAAAGAAAATGTAAGAATACCACGTTATAAGGAAATACAGTGTTGCAGAGTAAAGACAAATATGTACTTATTAGAAATACTTAAACTTTATGAGAAGAAATAACGCATCGTTCAAAATTATCTTTTATTTCCTAAACAACACGTTGTAACTCGAAAAGATTTGGTGTTGCATGTATGTCTAAAAGTGTAGCCTCAAAGGAGAACCAACAGGAGAATTTTATCTCGAAAAAATATGTCTGAATACCACGTTTTAAGGAAATCCTGCATCGTGCGAAATTATCTTGTTATTCCTAAACAACACGTTGTAACTCGAAAAGCTTTGGTGTTGCTTGTATGTCTCAGCATGTAGCCTCATAAGAGAACGCACAGGAGAGTATTCTCTCGAAAAAAATATGGCAGAATACCACATTTTAAGAAAATCCAGTATCTTGGGAAATTATCTTGTTTTTCCTAAACAACATGTTGTAACTCGATAAGGTTTGGTGTTGCTTGTATGTCTCAGCGTGTAGCCTCAAAAGAGAACGCACAGGAGAGTTTTCTCTCGTAAAAATATGTCAGAATGCCACGTTTTAAGGAAATCCTGCATCGTGCGAAATTATCTTGTTATTCCTAAACAACACGATGCAACTCGAAAAGCTTTGGTGTTGCTTGTATGTCTCAGCGTCTAGTCTCATAAGAGAACGCACAGGAGAGTTTTCTCTCGAAAAAATATGGCAGAATACCATGTTTTAAGAAAATCCAGTATCTTGCGAAATTATCTTGTTTTTCCTAAACAACATGTTGTAACTCAAAAAGCTTTGGTGTTGTGTGTATGTCTAAAAGTGTAGCCTCAAAGAGAAATCACAGGAGAGTTTTCTCTCGCAGGAATATGTAAGAATACCACATTACAAGGAAATACAGTTTTGCAGAGTAAAGACAAATGCGTACATAGTAGAAATACTTAAACTTTACGAGAAGAAATATTGCATCGTACAAAATTATCTAGTATTTCCTAAACAACACGTTGTAACTCGAAAAGATTTGGTGTGGCGTGTATGTCTAAGAGTGTAGCCTCAAAAGAGAACGCACAGGAGAGTTTTCTCTCGAAAGAATATGTAAAAATACCATGTTACAAGGAAATACAGTGTTGTAGAGTAAAGACAAATAAGTACGTATTAGAAACACTTAAACATTAAGAGAAGAAATAAAGCATCGTACAAAATTATCTTGTATTTCCTAAACAACACGTTGTAACTCGAAAAGATTTGGTGTTGCGTGTATGTCTAAGCATGTAGCCTCAAATGAGAATGCACAGAAGAGTTTTCTCTCGAAACAATATGTCAGAATACCACGATTTAAGGAATTCCCGCATCGTGCAGAATTATCTTGTTTTTCTTAAACGGACGTTGTAACTCGAAAAGCTTTGGTGTTGCGTGTATGTCTAAGCGTGTAGCCTCAAAAGAGAATGCACCGGAGAGTATTCTCCTGAAAGAAAATGTAAGAATACCACGTTATAAGGAAATACAGTGTTGCAGCGTAAAGACAAATATGTACTTATTAGAAATACTTAAACTTTATGAGAAGAAATAACGCATCGTTCAAAATTATCTTTTATTTCCTAAACAACACGTTGTAACTTGAAAAGATTTGGTGTTGCGTGTATGGCTAAACGTGTAGCCTCCAAATAGAACCCACAGGAGAATTTTCTCTCGAAAAAATATGTCTGAATACCACGTTTTAAGGAAATCCTGCATCGTGCGAAATTATCTTGTTATTCCCAAACAACACGTTGTAACTCGAAAAGCTTTGTTGTTGCTTGTATGTTTCAGCATGTAGCCTCATAAGAGAACGCACAGGAGAGTTTTCTCTCGAAAAAATACGGCAGAATACCACGTTTTAAGAAAATCCAGTATCTTACGAAATTATCTTGTTTTTCCTAAACAATATGTTGTAACTCGAAAAGCTTTGGTGTTGCTTGTATGTCTCAGCGTGTAGCCTCGAAAGAGAACGCACAGGAGAGTTTTCTCTCGTAAAAATATGTCAGAATTCCAAGTTTTAAGGAAATCCTGTATCGTGGGAAATTATCTTGTTTTTCCTAAACAACATGTTTTAACTTGAAAAGCTTTGGTGTTGCGTGTATGTCTAAGTGTGTAGCCTCAAAAGAGAATGCACAGGAGAGTTTTCTCTCGCAAGAATAAGTAAGAATACCACGTTACAAGGAAATACAGTTTTGCAGACTAAAGACAAATACGCACGTATTAGAAATACTTAAACTTTACGAGAAGAAATATGGCATTGTACAAAATTATCTAGTATTTCCTAAACAACACGTTGTAACTCGAAAAGACTTGGTGTGGCATGTATGTCTAAGCGTGTAGCCTCAAAATAGAATGCACAGGAGAGTTTTCTCTCGAAAGAATATGTAAGAATACCATGTTACAAGGAAATACAGTGTTGTAGAGTAAAGACAAATAAGCACGTATTAGAAACACTTAAACATTAAGAGAAGAAATAAAGCATCGTAGAAAATTATCTTGTATTTCCTAAACAACACGTTGTAACTGGAAATGATTTGGTGTTGCGTCTATGTCTAAGCATGTAGCCTCAAAAGAGAATGCACAGAAGAGTTTTCTCTCGAAAAAATATGTCAGAATACCACGATTTAAGGAAATCCTGCATCGTGCGAAATTATCTTGGTTTTCTTAAACAAGACTTGGTAACTCGAAAAGCTTTGGTGTTGCGTGTATGTCTAAGCGTGTAGCCTCAAAAGAGAACGCACAGGAGAGTTTTCTCTCGAAAGAAAATGTAAGAATACCACGTTACAAGGAAATACAGTGTTGCAGAGTAAAGACAAATAAGTACATAATAGAAAAACTTAAACATTAAGAGAAGAAATAAAGATTCATAAAAAGTTATCTTGTTTTTCCTAAACAACACCTTGTAATTCGAAAAGATTTGGTGTTGCGTGTATGTCTAAGCTTGTAGCCTCAAAAGAGAATGCACAGGAGAGCTTTCCCTCGAAAACACATGTCAGAAAACCACGTTTTAAGGAAATCCTGCATCGTGCGAAATTATCTTTTTTTTTCTAAACAACACGTTGTAACTCGAAAAGCTTTGGTGTAGCTTGTATGTCTCAGTGTGTAGCCTCAAAAGAGAACACACAGGACAGTTTTCTCTCAGAAAAATGTGTCAGAATACCACGTTTTAAGGAAATCCTGTATCGTGCGAAATTATCTTTTTTTTCCCTAAACAACATGTTTTAACTCAAAAAGCTTTGGTGTTGCGTGTATGTCTAAGTGTGTAACCTCAAAAGAGAATGCACAGGAGAGTTTTCTCTCGCAAGAATATGTAAGAATACCACGTTACAAGGAAATACAGTTTTGCAGAGTAAAAACAAATACGTACATATTAGAAATACTTAAACTTTACAAGAAGAAATAACGCATCGTACAATATTATCTAGTATTTCCTAAACAACACGTTGTAACTCGAAAAGATTTGGTGTGTCCTGTATGTCTAATCGTGTAGCCTCAAAAGAGAACCCACAGGAGAATTTTCTCTCGAAAAAATATGTCAGAATACCTCGTTTTAAGGAAATTCTGCATCGTGGGAAATTATCTTGTTTTTCCTAAACAACATGATGTAACTCGAAAAGCTTTGGTGTTGTGTGCATGTCTAAGCGTGTAGCCTCAAAAGAGAACACACAGGAGAGTTTTCTCTTGAAAAAATATGTCAGAATACCATGTTTTAAGAAAATCCAGTATTGTTCGAAAGTATCTTGTTTTTCCTAAACAACTTGTAACTCGAAAAGCTTTGTTGCTGCGTTTTTTTTCTAAGCGTGCAGCCTCAAAAGAGAACGCACAGGACAGTTTTCTCTCAAAAGAATATGTAAGAATACCACGTTATAACGAAATACAGTGTTGCAGATTAAAGACAAATACATACAAATTGGAAATACTTAAACTTTATGAGAAGAAATAACGCATCGTGCAAAATTATCTTGTTTATTCTAGACAACATGTTTTAACTCGAAAGGATTTTGTGTTACGTGTATGTCTAATCTTGTAGCCTCAAAAGAGAACGCACATGAGAGTTTTCTCTCCAAAAAATATGTCAGAATACCACGTTTTAAGGAAATCCAGCATCGTGCGAAATTATCTTGTTTTTCCTAAACAACACGATGTAACTCGAGAAGCTTTGGTGTTCCGTGTATGTCTAAGTGTGTAGCCTCAAAAGAGAATGCACAGGAGAGGTTTCTCATGAAAGAATATGTAAGAATACCATGTTATAAGGAAATACAGTATTGCAGAGTAAAGACAAATACGTACGTATTGGAAATACTTAAACTTTACAAGAATACATAACGCATGGTGCAAAATTATCTTGTTTTTCCTAAAGAACACGTAGTAACTCGAAAAGAAGTGGTGTTGCGTGTATGTCTAAGCATGTAGCCTCAAAAGAGAACGCACAGGAGAGTTTTCTCTCGAAAGAATATGTAAGAATACCACGTTACAAGGAAATACAGTGTTGCAGAGTAAAGACAAATAAGTACATATTAGAAATAGTTAAACATTAAGAGAAGAAATAAAGCATCGTAAAAAATTATCTTGTATTTCCTAAACAACACGTTGTAACTCGAAAAGATTTGGTGTTATGTTTATGTCTAAATGTGTAGGCCCAAAAGAGAACCCACAGGAGAATTTTCTCTCGAAAAAATATGTCAGAATACCACGTTTTAAGGAAATCCTGCATCTTGCGAAATTATCTTGTTTTTCCTAAACAACACGTTGTAACTCGAAAAGCTTTGGTGTAGCTTGTATGTCTCAGCGTGTAGCCTCAAAAGAGAACACACAGGAGAGTTTTCTCTCGAAAAAATATGTCTAAATACCACGTTTTAAGAAAATCCTGCATCGTGCGAAATTATCTCTTTTTTCCTAAACAATTTGTTGTAACACGAAAAGCTTTGGTGTTGCGTTTTTGTCTAAGCGTGCAGCCTCAAAAGAGAACACACAGGAGAGTTTTCTCTCGAAAAAATATGTCAGAATACCACATTTTAAGGAAATCCTGCATCGTACGAAATTATCTTGTTTTTCCTAAACAACACGTTGTAACTCGAAAAGCTTTGGTGTAGCTTGTATGTCTCAGCGTGTAGCCTCAAAACAGAACACATAGGAGAGTTTTCTCTCAAAAAAATATGTCAGAATACCACTTATTAAGGAAATCCTGCATCGTGCGAAATTTTCTTTTTTTTTTCCTAAAAAACTTGTTGTAACTCGAAAAGTTTTGGTGTTGCGTTTTTGTCTAAGCGTGCAGCCTCATAAGAGAATGCACAGGACAGTTTTATCTCAAAAGAATATGTAAGAATACCACGTTATAAGGAAATACAGTGTTGCAGATTAAAGACAAATACATACATATTGGAAATACTTAAACTTTATGAGAAGAAATAACGCATCGAGCAAAATTATCTTGTTTTTCCTAAACAACACGTTGTAACTCGAAAAGATTTTGTGTTACATGTATGTCTAAGCTGGTACCCTCAAAAGAGAATGCACAGAAGAGTTTTGTCTCGAAAAAATATGTCAGAATTCCATGTTTTAAGGAAATCCCGCATCGTGCGAAATTATCTTTTTTTCCCTAAACAACAGGATGTAACTCGAACAGCTTTGGTGTTGCGTCTATGTCTAAGCGTGTAGAGTCAAAAGAGAATGCACAGGAGAGTTTTCTCTCGAAAGAATACGTAATAATACCACGTTACAAGGAAATACAGTGTTGCAGAGTAAAGACAAATACGTACGTATTAGAAATACTTAAACATAAAGAGAAGAAATAATGCATCGTACAAAATTATCTTGTATTTCCTAAACAACACGTTGTAACTCGAAAAGATTTGGTGTGGCATGTATGTCTAAGCGTGTAGCCTCAAAAGAGAACGCAAAGGAGAGTTTTCTCTCGAAAAAATGTGTCAGAATACCACGTTTTAAGGAACTCCCGCATAGTTCGAAATTATCTTGTTTTTCCTAAACGACACGTTATAACTCGAAAAGATTTGGTGTTGCGTGGTTGTCTAAACGTGTAGCCTCAAAAGAGTACCCACAGAGGAATTTTCTCTCGACAAAATATGTCAGAGTACCACGTTTTAAGGAAATCCCGCATCTTGCGAAATTATCTTTTTTTCCCTAAACAACACGTTGTAACTCGAAAAGCTTTAGTTATGCGTGTATGCCTAAGCATGTAGACTCAAAAGAGAACGCACAGGAGAGTTTTCTCTCGAAAGAATATGTAAGAATACCACATTACAAGGAAATACAGTGTTGCAGTGTAAAGACAAATACGTACATATTAGAAATACTTAAACATTAAGAGAAGAAATAAAGCATCATAAAAAATTATCTTGTATTTCCTAAACAACACGTTGTAACTCGAAAAGCTTTGGTGATGTGTGTATGCCTAAGCATGTAGACTCAAAAGAGAACGCACAGGAGAGTTTTCTCTCGAAAGAATATGTAAGAATACCACGTTACAAGGAAATACAGTGTTGCAGTGTAAAGACAAATACGTACATATTAGAAATACTTAAACATTAAGAGAAGAAATAAAGCATCATAAAAAATTATCTTGTATTTCCTAAACAACACATTCTAACTCGAAAAGATTTGGTGTTGCGTGTATGTCTAAGCATGTAGCCTTAAAAGAGAACGCAAAAGAGAGTTTTCTCTCGAAAAAATATGTCAGAATACCACGTTTTAAGGAAATCCCGCATCGTGTGAAATTATCTTGTTTTTATTAAACAACACGTTGTAACTCGAAAAGCTTTGGTGTTGCGTGTATGTCTAAGCATGTAGCCTCAAAAGAGAATGCACAGGAGAGTTTTCTCTCGAAAGAATATGTAAGAATACCATGTTATAAGGAAATACAGTGTTGCAGAGTAAAGACAAATACGTACTTATTGGAAATACTTAAACTTTACGAGAAGAAATAAAGTATCGTGCAAAATTATCTTGTTTTTCCTAAACAACACGTCGTAACTCAAAAAGATTTGGTGTTGCGTGTATGTCTAAGCTTGTAGCCTCAAAACAGAATGCACAGGAGAGTTTTCTCTCGAAAAAAATATGTCAGAATACCACGTTTTTAGGAAATCCTGCATCGTTCGAAATTATCTTGTATTTCCTAAACAACACGTTGTAACTCGAAAAGCTTTGGTGTAGCTTGTATGTCTCAGAATGTAGCCTCAAAAGAGTACACACAGGACAGTTTTATCTCAAAAGAATATGTAAGAATACCACGTTATAAGGAAATACAGTGTTGCAGATTAAAGACAAATACGTACATATTGCAAATACTTAAACTTTATGAGAAGAAATAACGCATTGTGCAATATTATCTTGTTTTTCCTAAACAACACGTTGTAACTCGAAAAGATTTTGTGTTACGTGTATGTCTAAGCTGGTAGTCTCAAAAGAAAATGCACAGGAGAGTTTTCTCTCGAAAAAATATGTCAGAATACCACGTTTTAAGGAAATCCCGCATCGTGCGAAATTATCTTGTTGTTCCTAAACAACAGGATGTAACTCGAAAAGCTTTGGTGTTGCGTGTATGTCTAAGCGTGTAGCCTCAAAAGAGAATGCACAGGAGAGTTTTCTCTCAAAAGAATATGTAAGAATACCATGTTATAAGGAAATACAGTGTTGAAGATTAAAGACAAATACGTACATATTGCAAATACTTAAACTTTATGAGAAGAAATAACGCATCCTGCAAAATTATCTTGTTTTTCATAAGTAACACGTTGTAACTCGAAAAGATTTTGCGTTACGTGTATGTCTAAGCTTGTAGCCTCAAAACAGAATGCACAGGAGAGTTTTCTCTTGAAAAAATATGTCAGAATACCACGTTTTAAGGAAATCCCGCATCATGCGAAATTATCTTGTTTTTCCTAAACAACACTTTTTAACTCGAAAAGCTTTAGTGTAGCTTGTATGTCTCAGCGTGTAGCCTCAAAAGAGAATGCACAGGAGACTTTTCTCTCGAAAGAATATGTAAGAATACCACGTTATGGGCGGCGGCGGCGGCGGCGGCGGTAGCAGTGGCTGCTCCAGCTGAAGGGCCATCAGCAGTGGAACCAAGGCGACACAGGGTCCAGTTAGGCCCTGCGCCCACGACCACTGACCTTCGCTGACCAGCCGGGCGGCAAGCAACTGCGGTTCTGCGGAGCCTTTCGCTGCACGGAAGCCACTTCAGAACTCGGCTGCCCGCCAGTCAGGAGAGACTCACCGCCATCGTGATCCCGGGCTCCAGAGATCGGTCAGACTGAGGTACACAAACATAATCCTAGGCCCAACACCGCAGGGGTCTGAGCCAGACGGGCGTTGGCCTGCACCCAGGCCCTGGGCTGTTCGAGTGGCCATCGGGGCGCCAACCCAGCCAGGAGTTTTTTTTTTTGCCCCGGCCGGTGCACGCGCCGCCATTTTGCCTACAGGAGCCAGAGTGCTCGGGAGGGCAGAGACTGCTAACAAGCGTAGCCTGAGGCTAACAAAACGGGGGTCTAGGCCCCAAAAGGCACAGGACTGACCCCAAGAACTGGGCGGCTTGGTGGGCCATCTGTGTGTCAACCAGCCCAGGAGGTTATTAGCACAACAGACTCTCCCGGTGCTTTCGCGGAGCGCGGACGCGCACGCCCGCCATCCGGGTCACCTGGCGGACCCAAATAACAGACATAGCCCTAGGGGAACTTTGCTCGGACCTTGGCCTCCCAGGCGTTTGCCTGGACTCAGGGCCCAGGCGACAAGGCTAACCTAGTGTGCGCCAGCCCGGTTGGGGAAATCGGCTGCCCAGCGGAGTGAGCGGAGCACAGGGGAGGTCACAGCAACATTCACCTTCGGAGCTCCCTGGGGGTGCACACGGGTTCCACCTGGTCCACAGACACAATCTGGGGCAAGGCCTCAGGCAGAAGCCCCCAGCTCAACTCTCTCCGCTTCAGATCAGCCTGGGTGGCCGCCACATCTCCAGGTCCCTCAAGAGGCTAGTGGGGGCTTCCGGGCGGCCAGCTGGGAGAAGTCGGTGTGCTCCAATAAATCCTGCGGGCCCCAGCGGGAGCCTTCAGGTGCCTGCTTCGGGATCTGAACAGCCTGGACAACAGCACCCTGTCTATAGGCAGTGCAGAGTGTAAGCTGTGCACCAGAGGCCAACGGGGAAGGGGCAGCTTGCACTGGTGAGTCCAGCACTGACAAGACCAAGTAACACCAGTGAGAGCCAGATGGCAAAAGGCAAACGCAGAAACGTCACTAACAGAAATCAAGGCAATATGGCAACATCTGAACCAAATTCTCCTCTACCAGCAAGTCCTGGATACCCCATCACACCAGTAAAACAAGATTTGGATTTAAAATCACTGGTCATGATGCTGGTACAGGAACACATGAAGGACATTGAGGAGAAAATGGATCAAAAGTTAGAAGCCCTTGCAAGGGAAACACAAAAATCATTGAAAGAAATCCAGGAGAATACAAAAGCCAACAAGGAGGAAATGCAAAAAACACTTAAAGAAATACAGGAGAACTTTGCTCAACAGGCTGAGGTCATGAAAGACGAAACACAAAAATCTCTTAAAGAAATACAGGAGAACTTTGGTCAACAGGCTGAGCTCATGAAAGAGGAAACACAAAAATCTCTTAAAGAATTACAGGAAAACACAAACATGCAAGGGAAGGAGCTAAGCAAAACCATCCAGGATCTAAAATCAGAAGTAGAAACAACTAAGAAAACTCAAAGGGAGACAACTTTGGAGATAGAAAGCCTTGGGAAGAAATCAGGGGACAGAGATGCAAATATCAACAACAGAATACAAGAGATAGAAGAAAGAATCTCAGATGCTGAAGATTCCATAGAAACCATGGACTCAACAGTTAAAGAAAATGCAAAGTGCAAAAAGCTTGTAACCCAAAATATCCAGGAAATCCAGGACACAATGAGAAGACCAAATCTAAGGATTATAGGCATAGATGAGAGTGAAGATTTACAACTTAAAGGGCCAGCAAATATCTTCAATAAAATTATGGAAGAAAACTTCCCTAACCTAAAGAGAGAGATGCCCATGAATATACAAGAAGCCTACAGAACTCCAAACAGACTGGACCAGAACAGAAATACTTCCCGTCACATAATAATCAAAACACCAAATGTTCTAAACAAAGAAAGAATACTAAAGGCAGTAAGAGAAAAAGGCCAAGTAACATATAAAGGAAGACCTATCAGAATCACAGCAGACTTTTCACCTGAGACTATGAAGGCTAGAAGGTCCTGGGCAGATCTCATGCAGACTCTAAGAGAACACAAATGCCAACCAAAACTACTATATCCAGCAAAACTCTCAATCACCATAGATGGAGAAACTAAGATATTTCACGACAAAACCAAGTTCACCCAATATCTATCCACAAACCCAGCCCTAAAAAGGATAATAGGAGGACAACACCAATACAAGGAGGGAAACTCCACCCTGAAAAAAGCAAGATAGTAACCTTTCATCAAACCCAAATAAGTTAAGCAATCAAATTTAAAAAATAACGTCAAAAATGATAGGAAGTAACAATCACTATTCCTTAATATCTCAACATCAATGGACTCAATGCCCCAATAAAAAGACACAGACTAACTGACTGGATACGTAAACAGGACCCTACATTTTGCTGCTTACAGGAAACACACCTCAGGGTCAAAGACAAACACTACCTTAGAGTAAAAGGCTGGAAGACAATTTTACAAGCAAATGGTCTCAGGAAACAAGCTGGAGTAGCCATTTTAATATCAGATAAAATTGACTTTCAACCCAAAGTCATCAAAAGAGACTCTGAGGGACACTTCTTGCTGGTCAAAGGAAAAATACAACAAGAAGAACTCTCAATCCTGAACATCTATGCTCCAAATGCAAGGGCACCCTCTTTCATAAAAGAAACTTTATTAAAACTCAAAGCACACATTGCACCTAACACAATAATTGTGGGTGACTTCAACACTGCACTTTCCTCAATGGACCGATCAGGAAAACAGAAACTAAACAAGGACACAATGAAACTAATTGAAGCTTTGGACCAATTAGAATTAACAGATATATATAGAACATTCTATCCTAAAACAAAAGAATATACCTTTTTTTCAGCACCTCATGGTACCTTCTCCAAAATCGACCATATAATTGGTCACAAGACAGACCTCAACAAATATAAAAAGATAGAACTAATCCCATGCCTCCTATCTGATCACTATGGAATAAAAGTGGTCTTCAATAGCAACAGAAACAACAGAAAACCCACAAACACGTGGAGATTGAACAATACTCTACTCAATGACACCTTGGTCAAGGAAGAAATAAAGAAAGAAATTAAAGACTTTTTAGAACACAATGAAAATGAAAACACAACATACCCAAATCTATGGGACACAATGAAAGCAGTGCTAAGAGGAAAACTCATAGCCCTGAGTGCCTCCAAAAAGAAAATGGAGAGAGCATACATTACCAACTTAATGACACACCTGAAAGCCCTAGAACAAAAAGAAGCTATTTCACCCAGGAGGAGTAGAAGGCAGGAAATCATCAAACTCAGGGCCGAAATCAATCAAGTAGAAACAAAGAGAACCATACAAAAAATCAACAAAACTAGGAGCTGGTTCTTTGAGAAAATCAACAAGATAGATAAACCCTTAGCCAGACTGACCAAAGGGCACAGAGAAAGTATCCAAATTAACAAACTTAGAAATGAAAAGGGAGACATAACAACGGAAACTGAGGAAGTCCAAAAAATCATCAGATCCTACTACAAGAGCCTGTACTCAACACAACTGGAGAATCTGGAGGAAATGGACAATTTCCTTGACAGATACCAAATACCAAAATTAAATCAGGACCAACTAGACCATCTAAACAGTCCCATAAAGCCTAAAGAAATAGAAGGAGTCATAGAAAGTCTTCCAACCAAAAAAAGCACAGGACCAGATGGTTTCAGTGCAGAATTCTACCAGACCTTCAAAGAAGAGTTAACACCAATACTCTTCAAACTATTCCACAAAATAGAAACAGAAGGAACACTACCCAATTCCTTCTACGAAGCCACAATTACGCTGATACCAAAGCCACACAAAGATCCAACAAAGAAAGAGAACTTCAGACCAATTTCCCTTATGAACATCGATGCAAAAATACTCAACAAAATTCTTGCCAACCGAATCCAAGAACACATCAAAACGATCATCCACCATGATCAAGTAGGCTTTATCCCGGGAATGCAGGGTTGGTTCAATATACGGAAATCCATCAATACAATCCACTACATAAACAAACTCAAAGAACAAAACCACATGGTCATTTCATTGGATGCTGAAAAAGCATTTGACAAAATTCAGCATCCTTTCATGCTTAAAGTCTTGGAGAGAACAGGAATTCAAGGCCCATACCTAAACATAGTAAAAGCAATATACAGCAAACCGGTAGCCAGCATCAAACTAAACGGAGAGAAACTTGAAGCAATCCCACTGAAATCAGGGACCAGACAAGGCTGCCCCCTTTCTCCTTATCTTTTCAATATTGTACTTGAGGTACTAGCTCGGGCAATTCGACAACATAAGGAGGTCAAAGGGATACAAATTGGAAAGGAGGAAGTCAAACTATCATTATTTGCAGACGACATGATCGTCTACCTAAGTGACCCAAAGAACTCCACTAGAGAGCTCCTACAGCTGATAAACAACTTCAGCAAAGTGGCAGGTTACAAAATCAACTCAAGCAAATCAGTGGCCTTCCTATACTCAAAGGATAAGCAGGCTGAGAAAGAAATTAGGGAAATGACCCCCTTCACAATAGCCACAAACAGTATAAAGTATCTTGGGGTGACTCTTACCAAACATGCGAAAGATCTGTATGGCAAGAACTTCAAGACTCTGAAGAAGGAAATGGAAGAAGACCTCAAAAAATGGGAAAACCTCCCATGCTCATGGATCGGTAGAATCAATATAGTTAAAATGGCCATTTTGCCTAAAGCACTATACAGATTCAATGCAATACCCATCAAAATCCCAACTCAATTCTTCACAGAGTTAGAAAGAGCAATTATCAAATTCATCTGGAACAACAAAAAACCCAGGATAGCTAAAACTATTCTCAGCAACAAAAGAAAATCTGGGGGAATCAGTATCCCTGACCTCAAGCAATACTACAGAGCAATAGTGTTAAAAACTGCATGGTATTGGTACAGTGACAGGCAGGAGGATCAATGGAACAGGATTGAAGATCCAGAAATGAACCCACACACCTATGGCCACTTGATCCTTGACAAAGAGGCTGAAAACATCCAATGGAAAAAAGATAGCCTTTTCAACAAATGGTGCTGGTTCAACTGGAGGTCAGCATGCAGAAGAATGCGAATTGATCCATCCTTGTCTCCTTGTACTAAGCTCAAATCCAAATGGATCAAGGACCTCCACATAAAGCCAGACACTCTGAAGCTAATAGAAAAGAAACTGGGGAAGACCCTTGAGGACATCGGTACAGGGAGAAAGTTTCTGAACAGAACACCAATAGCGTATGCTCTAAGAGCAAGAATTGACAAATGGGACCTCATAAGGTTACAGAGTTTCTGTAAGGCAAAGGACACCATCAAGAGGACAGATCGGCAACCAACAAATTGGGAAAAGATCTTCACCAATCCTACATCAGATAGAGGGCTAATATCCAATATATATAAAGAACTCAAGAAGTTAGACTCCAGAAAACCGAACAACCCTATTAAAAAATGGGGTACAGAGTTAAACAAAGAATTCTCACCTGAAGAACTTCGGATGGCGGAGAAGCATCTTAAAAAATGCTCCACTTCATTAGTCATTAGGGAAATGCAAATCAAAACAACCCTAAGATTTCATCTTACACCAGTCAGAATGGCTAAGATTAAAAATTCAGGAGACAGCAGGTGTTGGAGAGGGTGCGGAGAAAGAGGAACACTCCTCCACTGCTGGTGGGGTTGCAAATTGGTACAACCACTCTGGAAAGCAGTCTGGCGGTTCCTCCGAAAACTGGGCACCTCACTTCCAGAAGATCCTGCTATACCACTCCTGGGCATATACCCAGAGGATTCCCCACCATGTAATAAGGATACATGCTCTACTATGTTCATAGCAGCCCTATTTATAATTGCCAGATGCTGGAAAGAACCCAGGTATCCCTCAACAGAAGAGTGGATACAAAAAATGTGGTATATCTACACAATGGAGTACTATTCAGCCATTAGAAACAATGAATTCATGAAATTCTTAGGCAAATGGATGGAGCTAGAGAACATCATACTAAGTGAGGTAACCCAGACTCAAAAGGTGAATCATGGTATGCACTCACTAATAAGTGGTTATTAACCTAGAAAACTGGAATACCCAAAACATAATCCACACATCAAATGAGATACAAGAAGAAAGCAGGAGTGGTCCCTGGTTCTGGAAAGACTCAGTGAAACAGTATTTGGCAAAACCAGAACGGGGAACTGGGAAGGGGTGGGAGGGAGGACAGGGGAAGAGAAGGGGGCTTACGGGACTTTCGGGGAGTGGGGGGGGCTAGAAAAGGGGAAATCATTTGAAATGTAAATAAATTATATCAAATAAAAAAAAAGAAAAGAAAAAAAAAAAAAGAATACCACGTTATAAGGAAATACAGTGTTGCAGAGTAAAGACAAATACGTACATATTAGAAATACTTAAACTGTACCAGAAGGAATAACGCATCATAAAAAATTATCTGTATTTCCTAAACAACACGTTGTAACTCGAAAAGATTTGGTGTTTTGTGTATGTCTAAATGTGCAGCCTCAAAAGAGAACCCACAGGAGAATTTTCTCTCGAAAAAATATGTCAGAATACCACGTTTTAAGGAAATCCTGCATCGTGCTAAATTATCTTGTTTTTCCTAAACAACACGGTGTAACTCGAAAAGCTGTGGTGTTGCGTGTATGTCTAAGCGTGTAGCCTCAAAAGAGAACACACAGGAGAGTTTTCCCTCGAAAAAATATGTCAGAATACCACGTTTTAAGAAAATCCCGAATCGTGCGAAATTACCTTGTTTTTCTAAACAACTTGTAACTCGAAAGCTTTGGTGTTGCGCTTTTGTCTAAGCGTGCAGCCTCAAAAGAGAACGCATAGGAGAGTTTTCTCTCAAAAGAATATGTAAGAATACCACGTTATAAGGAAATACAGTGTTGCAGAGTAAACACAAATACGTACGTATTGGAAATACTTAAACTTTACGAGAAGAAATAACGCATCATGCAAAATTATCTTGTTTTTTCTAAACAACGCATTTTACCTCGAAAAGATTTGGTTTTGCGTGTATGTCTAAGCTTGTAGCCTCAAACGAGAACGCACAGGAGAGTTTTCTCTCGAAAAAATATGTCAGAATACCACATTTTAATCAAATCCTGCATCCAGCGAAATTATCATGTTTTTTCCTAAACAAGACGTTGTAACTCGAAAAGCTTTGGTGTAGCTTGTATGTCTCACAGCATAGCCTCAAAAGAGTATGCACAGTAGAGTTTTCTCTCAAAAAAATATGTCAGAACACCACGTTTTAAAGACATCCCGCATCGTGCGAAATTATCTTGTTTTTCCTTAACAACATATTTTAACTCGAAAAGCTTTGTTGTTGCGTGTATGTCTAAGCGTTTAGCCTCCAAAGTGAACGCACAGGAGAGTTTTCTCTCGAAAGAATATGTAAGAATACCACGTTACACGGAAATAGAGTTGCAGAGAAAAGACAAATACATGCATATTAGAAATACTTAAACTTAAGAGTAGAAATAACGCATCGTAAAAAATTATCTTGTATTTCCTAAACAACACGTTGTTACTCGAAAAGATTTGGTGTTGCGTGTATGTCTACACGTGTAGCCTCAAAAGAGAACCCACAGGAGAATTTTCTCTCGAAAAATATGTCAGAATACCACGTTTTTAGAAAATTCTGCATCGTGCGAAATTATCTATTTTTTCCTAAACAACACATTGTAACTCGAAAAGCTTTGGTGTTGCTTGTATGTCTCAGTGTGTAGCCTCAAAAGAGAACGCACAGGAGGGTTTTCTCTTGAAAAAATATCTCAGAATACCACGTTTTAAGGAAATCCTGTATCGTGTGAAATTATGTTGTTTTTCCTTAACAACATATTTTAACTCGAAAATCTTTGGTGTTGCGTGTATGTTTAAGTGTGTAGCCTAAAAAGAGAATGCACAGGAGAGTTTTCTCTTGGAAAAATATTTCAGAATAAAACGTTTTAAGGAAATCCCACATCGTGGAAATTATCTTGTTTTTCCTAAACAACACGTTGTAACTCGAAAAGCTTTGGTGTTGCGTGTATGTCTAAGCATGTAGCCTCTAAAGAGAACGCACAGGAGAGTTTCTCTCGAAAGAATATGTAAGAATACCACGTTATAAGGAAATACAGAGTTGCAGAGTAAAGACAAATACGTACGTATTAGAAATACTTAAACTTTATGAGAAGAAATAATGCATCGTACAAAATTATCTTGTATTTCCTAAACAGCACGTTGTAACTCGAAAAGATTTGATGTTGCGTGTATGTCTAAACATGTAGCCCCAAAAGAGAACCCATAGGAGAATTTTCTCTTGAAAAATATATCAGAATACCACGTTTTAAGGAAATCCCGCATAGGGCGAAATTATCTTGTTTTTCCTAAACAACACGTTGTAATTCGAAAATATTTGGAGTTGCGTGTATGTCTAAGCATGTAGCCTCAAAAGAGAAGGCAGAGGAGAGTTTTCTCTCGAAAGAATATGAAAGAATACCACTTTATAAGGAAATACAGTGTTGCAGAGTAAAGACAAATATGTACATATTAGAAATACTTAAGCTTTACGAGAAGAAATAACGCATCGTAAAAAATTATCTTGTATTTCCTAAAGAACACGTTGTAACTCTTAAAGATTTAGTGTTGTGTGTATGTGTAAATGTGTAGCCTCAAAAGAGAACCCACAGGAGAATTTTCTCTTGAAAAATTATGTCAGAATACCACGTTCTAAGGCAATCCTGCATCTTGCGAAAATATCTTGTTTTTCCTAAACAACACATGGTAACTCGAAAAGCTTTGGTGTTGCGTGTATGTCTAAGTGTGTAGCCTCAAAAGAGAACGCACAGGACAGTTTTCTCTCGAAAAAATACGTCAGAATACCACGTTTTAAGAAAATCCCGTATGGTGAGAAATTATCTTGTTTTTCCTAAACAACTTGTTGTAACTCGAAAAGCTGTGGTGTTGCCTTTTTGTCTAAGCGTGCAGCCACAAAAGAGAACGCACAGGAGAGTTTTCTCTCCAAAGAATATGTAAGAATACCACGTTATATGGAAATATAGTGTTGCAGAGTAAAGACAAATACGTACATATTGGAAATACTTAAACTTTACGAGAAGAAATAACGCATCGAGCAAAATTATCTTGTTTTTCCTAAACAACACGTTGTAACTCGAAAAATTTTGGTGTTGCGTGTATGTCTAAGCTTGTAGCCTCTAAAGACAACGCACAGGAGAGTTTTCTCTTGAAAAAATATTTCAGAATAAAACGTTTTAAGGAAATCCCACATAGTGGAAATTATCTTGTTTTTCCTAAACAACATGTTGTAATTCGAAAAGCTTTGGTGTTGTGTGTATGTCTAAGCGTGTAGCCTCAAAAGAGAACGCACAGGAGAGTTTTCTCTCGAAAGAATATGTAAGAATACCACGTTACAAGGAAATACAGTGTTGCAGAGTAAAGACAAACACATACATATTAGAAATACTTAAAGTTTACGAGAAGAAATAACGCATCGTACACAATTATTTTGTATTTCCTAAACAACACGTTGTAACTCGAAAAGATTTGGTGTTGCATGTATGTCTAAACGTGTAGCCTCAAAAGAGAACCCACAGGAGAATTTTCTCTCGAAAAAATATGTCAGAATACCACGTTTTTAGGAAATCCTGCATCGAGCGAAATTATCTTGTTTTTCCTAAACAACACGTTGTAACTCGAAAAGCTTTGGTGTTGCTTGTATGTCTCAGCGTGTAGCTTCAAAGGAGAACGGACAGGAGAGTTTTCTCTCGAAAAATATCTCAGAATACCACGTTTTAAGGAAATCCTGTATCGTGCGAAATTATGTTGTTTTTCCTAAACAACATGTTTTAACTCGAAAAGCTTTGGTGTTGCGTGTACGTTTAAGTGTGTAGCCTAAAAAGAGAATGCACAGAAGAGTTTTCTCTTGCAAGAATATGTAAGAATACCACGTTACAAGGAAATACAGTTTTGCAGAGTAAAGACAAATACGTACATAACAGAAATACTTAAACTTTACGAGAAGAAATAATGCATCATACAATATTATCTTATATTTCCTAAACAATACGTTGTAACTCGAAAAGATTTGGTGTGGCGTGTATGTCTCAGCGTGTAGTCTCAAAAGAGAATGCACAGGTTAGTTTTCTCTCGAAAAAATATGTCAGAATATCACGTTTTAAAGAAATCCCGCATAGTGCGAAATTATCTTGTTTTTCCTAAACAACACGTTGTAATTCGAAAATATGTGGAGTTGTGTGTATGTCTAAGGGTGTAACCTCAAAAGAGAACGCACAGGAGAGTTTTCTCTCGAAAGAATATGTAAGAATACCACGTTATAAGGAAATACATTGTTGCAGATTAAAGACAAATACGTACATATTAGAAATACTTAAACTTTACGAGAAGAAATAACGCATCATACAAAATTATCTAGTATTTCTTAAACAACATGTTGTAACTCAAAAAGATATGGTGTTATGTGTATGTCTAAATGTGTAGCCCCAAAAGAGAACCCACAGGAGAATTTTCTTTTGAAAAAATATGTCAGGATACCACGTTTTAAGGAAATCCTGCATCGTGCGAAATTATCTTGTTTTTCCTAAACAACACGTTGTAACTCGAAAAGCTTTGGTGTTGCGTGTATGTCTAAGCATGTAGCCTCAAAAGAGAACGCACAGGAGAGTTTTCTCTCGAAAGAATATGTCAGAATACCATGTATTAAGGAAAACCTGCATCGTGCGAAATTATCTTGTTTTTCCTAAACAACACTTTGTAACTCGAAAAGCTTTGGTGTTGCGTGTATGTCTAAGCGTGTAGCCTCAAAAGAGAATGCACAGGAGAGTTTTCTCTCCAAAGAATATGTAAGGATACCACGTTATAAGGAAATACAGTGTTGCAAGAGTAAAGACAAATACTTATATATTAGAAATACTTAAACGTTACGAGAAGAAATAAAGCATCGTGCAAAATTATCTTGTTTTTCCTAAACAACACGTTGTAACTCGAAATATTTGGTGTTGCGTGTATGTCTAAGCATGTAGCCTCAAAAGGGAACGCACAGGAGAGTTATCTCTCGAAAGAATATGTAAGAATACCACGTTATAACGAAATACAGTGTTGCAAGAGTAAAGACAAATACATACTTATTAGAAATACTTAAACTTTACAAGAAGAAATAAAACATCGTGTAAAATTATCTTGTTTTTCCTAAACAACACGTTGTAACTCGAAAAGATTTGGTGTTGCGTGTATGTCTAAGCATGTAGCCTCAAAAGAGTACGCACCGGAGAGTTTTCTCTCGAATAAATATGTCAGAATACCACGTTTTAAGGACATCCCGCATAGTGCGAAATTATCTTGTTTTTCTGAAACAACACGTTGTAACTCGAAAAGATTTGGTGGTGCGTGTATGTCTAAGCGTGTAGCCTCAAAAGAGAATGCACAGGAGAGTTTTCTCTTGAAAGAATATGTAAGAATACCACGTTATAAGAAAATACTGTGTTGCAGAGTAAAGACAAATACGTACGTATTACAAATACTTAAAGTTTATGAAAGAAATAATCAATCGTACACAATTATCTTGTATTTCCTAAACAACACGTTGTAACTCGAAAAGATTTGGTGTTGTGTGTATGTCTAAGCTTGTAGCCTCAAAAGGGAATGCACAGGAGATTTTTTTCCCGAAAAATATGTCAGAATACCACGTTTTTAGGAAATCCTGCATCGTGCGAAATTATCTTGTTTTTCCTAAACAACACGTTGTAACTCGAAAAGCTTTGGTGTTGCTTATATGTCTCAGCATGTAGCCTCAAAAGAGAATGGACAGGAGAGTTTTCTCTCGAAAAAATATCTCAGAATACCACGTTTTAAGGAAATCCTGTATCGTGCGAAATTATGTTGTTTTTCCTAAACAACATGTATTGCCTCGAAAAGCTTTGGTGTTGCGTGTACGTTTAAGTGTGTAGCCTAAAAAGAGAATGCACAGGAGAGTTTTCTCTTGCAAGAATATGTAAGAATACCACGTTACAAGGAAATACAGTTTTGCAGAGTAAAGACAAATACGTACATATTAGAAATTCTTAAACTTTACGAGAAGAAATAACGCATCGTACAAAATTATCTTCTACTTCCTAAACAACACGTTGTAACTCGAAAAGATTTGGTGTGGCGTGTATGTGTAAGCGTGTAGCCTCAAAGGAGAACGCACAGGAGAGTTTTCACTCGAATAAAATATGTCAGAATACCACGTTTTAAGGAAATCACGCATAGTGCGAAATTATCTTGTTTTTCCTAAACAACACGTTGTAACTCGAAAAGTTTTGGTGTTCCGTCTATGTCTAAGGGTGTAGCCTCAAAGGAGAACACACAGGAGAGTTTTCTCTCAAAAGAATATATAAGAATAGCACGTTATAAAGAAATACACTGTTGCAGAGTAAAGACAAATACGTACGTATTAGAAATACTTAAACTTTACGAGAAGAAATAATGCATCGTAAAAATTATCTAGCATTTCCTAAACAACACGTTGTAACTCAAAAAGATATGGTGTTGTGTGTATGTCTAAATGTGTAGCCTCAAAAGAGAACCCACAGGAGAATTTTCTTTCGAAAAAATATGTCAGGATACCACGTTTTAAGGAAATCCTGCATCGTGCGAAATTATCTTGTTTTTCCTAAACAACACGTTGTAACTCGAAAAGCTTTGGTGTTGAGTGTATGTCTAAGCATGTAGCCTCAAAAGAGAACGCACAGGAGAGCTTTCTCTCGAAAAAATATGTCAGAATACCACGTATTAAGGAAAACCCGCATCGTGCGAAATTATCTTGTTTTTCCTAAACAATACGTTGTAACTCGAAAAGCTTTGGTGTTGCGTGTATGTCTAAGCATGTAGCCTCAAAAGAGAATGCACAGGAGAGTTTTCTCTCCAAAGAATATGTAAGAATACCACGTTATAAGGAAATACAATGTTGCAAGAGTAAAGACAAATACTTACATATTAGAAATACTTAAAGTTTACGAGAAGAAATAAAGCATCGTGCAAAATTATCTTGTTTTTCCTAAACAACACGTTGTAACTCGAAATATTTGGTGTTGCGTGTATGTCTAAACATGTAGCCTCAAAAGGGAATGCACAGGAGAGTTTTCTCTCAAAAAATATGTCAGAATACCACGTTTTAAGGACATCCTGCATTGTGCGAAATTATCTTGTTTTTCCTTAACAACATATATTAACTTGAAAAGCTTTGGTGTTGCGTGTATGTCTAAGCGTGTAGCCTCAAAAGAGAATGCACAGGAGAGTTTTCTCTCGAAAGAATATGTAAGAATACCACGTTACAAGGAAATACAGTGTTGCAGAGTATAGACAAATACATACATATTAAAAATACTGAAACTTTACGAGAAGAAATAACGCTTCGTACAAAATTATCTTGTATTTCCTAAACAACACGTTGTAACTCGAACAGATTTGGTGTTGCGTGTATGTCTAAACGTGTAGCCTCAAAAGACAACCCACAGGAGAATGTTCTCTCGAAAAAAATATGTCAGAATACCACGTTTTTAGGAAATCCTGCATCGTGCGAAATTATCTTGTTTTTCCTAAACAACACGTTGTAACTCGAAAAACTTTGGTGTTGCATGTATGTCTAAGCATGTAGCCTCAAAAGAGAACGCACAGGAGAGTATTCTCTCGAAAGAAAATGTAAGAATACCACGTTTTAAGGAAATACAGTGTTGCAGACTAAAGACAAATGCGTACGTATAAGAAATACTTAAAGTTTATGAGAAGAAATAACACATCGTACAAAATTATCTTGTATTTCCTAAACAACTCGTTGTAACTCAAAAAGATTTGGTGTTGCGTGTATGTCTAAATGTGTAGCCTCAAAAGAGAAGCCACAGGAGAATTTTCTCTCGAAAAAATATGTCAGATTACCACGTTTTCAGGAAATCCTGCATCGTGCGTAATTATCTTGTTATTCCTAAACAACACGTTATAACTCGAAAAGATTTGGTGTTGCGTGTATGTCTCAGCGTGTAGCCTCAAAAGAGAACGCACAGGAGAGTTTTCTCATGAAAAAATATGTCAGAATACAATGTTTTAAGGAAATCCCGCATCGTGGAAATTATCTTGTTTTTCTTAAACAATACGTTGTAACTCGAAAAGCTTTGGTGTTGCGTGTATGTCTAAGTGTGTAGCGTCCAAAGAGAACGCAGAGGAGAGTTTGCTCTCGAAAGAATACGTAAGAATACCACGTTATAAGGAAATACAGTGTTGCAGAGTAACGACAAATACTTACATATTGGAAATACTTACACTATACGAGAAGAAATAACTCATCGTGCAAAATTATCTTGTTTTTCCTAAACAACACGTTGTAACTCGAAAACCTTTGGTGTTGCGTGTATGTCTAAGCGTGTAGCGTCCAAAGAGAACGCAGAGGAGAGTTTGCTCTCGAAAGAATACGTAAGAATACCACGTTATAAGGAAATACAGTGTTGCAGAGTAAAGACAAATACTTACATATTGGAAATACTTACACTATACGAGAAGAAATAACTCATCGTGCAAAATTATCTTGTTTTTCCTAAACAACACGTTGTAACTCGAAAAGATTTGGTGTTGCGTGTATGTCTAAGTGTGTAGCCTAAAAGAAGAATGCACAGGAGAGTGTTCTCTTGCAAGAATATGTAAGAATACCACGTTACAGGGAAATACAGTTTTGCAGAGTAAAGACAAATACGTACATATTAGAAATACTTAAACTTTACGAGAAGAAATAACGCATCATACAAAATTATTTTGTATTTCCTAAACAACACGTTGTAACTCCAAATTCGTTGGTGTTGGGTGTATGTCTAAGCGTGTAGCATCAAAAGAGAATGCACAGGAGAGTTTTCTCTCGAAAAATATGTCAGAATACCTCGTTTTTGGAAATCCCGCATCGTGCGAAATTATGTTGTTTTTCCTAAACAACAGGTTGTAACTCGAAAAGCTTTGGTGTTGCGTGTATGTCTAAGCGTGTAGCCTGAAAAGAGAACGCAAGGAGAATTTTCATTCGAAAGAATATGTAAGAAACCACGTTATAAGGAAATACAGTGTTGCAGAGTAAAGACAAATACGTTCGTATTAGAAATACTTAAACTTTATGAGAAGAGATAATGGATCGTACAAAATTATATTGTATTTCCTAAACAACACGTTGTAACTCGAAAAGATTTGGTGTTGCGTGTATGTCTAAGTGTGTAGCCTCAAAGGAGAATGCACAGGAAAGTTTTCTCTCACAAGAATATATAAGAATACCACGTTACAAGGAAATACAGTTTTGCAGAGTAAAGACAAATACGTACATATTAGAAATACTTAAACTTTACGAGAAGAAATAACGCATCATACAAAATTATTTTGTATTTCCTAAACAACACGTTGTAACTCCAAAATCTTTGGTGTTGTGTGTATGTCTAAGCGTGTAGCCGCAAAAGAGAATGCACAGGAGAGTTTTCTCTCAAAAATATGTCAGAATACCTCGTTTTTAGGAAATCCCGCATCGTGCGAAATTATGTTGTTTTTCCTAAACAACACGTTGTAACTCGAAAAGCTTTGGTGTTAGGTGTATGTCTAAGCGTGTAGCCTCAAAGGAGAACGCACAGGAGAGTTTTCATTCAAAAGAATATGTAAGAAACCACGTTATAAGGAAATACAGTGTTGCAGAGTAAAGACAAATACGTTCGTATTAGAAATACTTAAACTTTATGAGAAGAAATAACGCATTGTACAAAATTATCTTGTATTTCCTAAACAACACGTTGTAACTCGAAAAGATTTGGTTTTGGGTGTATATCTAAACGTGTAGCCTCAAAAGAGAATGCACAGGAGAGTTTTCTCTTGAAAAAATATGTCAGAATACCATGTGTTATGGAAATGCCGCATCGTGCAAAATTATCTTGTTTTTCCTAAACAACACATTGTAACTCGAAAATCATTGGTGTTGCGTGTATGTCTAAGCATGTAGCCTCAAAAGAGTACGCACAGGAGAGTTTTCTCTCACAAGAATATGTAAGAATACCACGTTATAACGAAATACAGTGTTGCAAGAGTAAAGACAAATATTTACATATTAGAAATACTTAAACTTTACGAGAAGAAATAACTCATCGTAAAAATTATCTTGTATTTCCTAAACAACACGTTGTAACTCGAAAAGATTTGGTGTTGCATGTATATCTAAGCATGTAGCCTCAAAAGAGTACGCACCGGAGAGTTTTCACTCAAAAAAATATGTCAGAATACCACGTTTTAAGGAAATCCCGCATCGTGCGAAATTATCTTGTTTTTCTTAAACAACACGTTGTAACTCGAAAAGATTTGGTGTTGCATGTATGTCTAAGCGTGTAGCCTCAAAGGAGAATGCACAGGAGAGTTTTCTCTCGAAAGAATATGTAAGAATACCACGTTATAAGAAAATACAGTGTTGCAGAGTAAAGACAAATACATACATATTAGAAATACTTAAAGTTTATGAGAAGAAATAACGCATCGTACACAATTATCTTGTATTTCCTAAACAACACGTTGTAACTCGAAAAGATTTTGTGTTACGTGTATGTCTAAGCTTGTAGCCTCAAAAGAGAACCCACAGGAGAATTTTCTCTCGAAAAATATGTCAGAATACCACGTTTTAAAGAAATCCTGCATCATGCGAAATTATCTTGTTTTTCCTAAACAACACGTTGTAACTCGAAAAGCTTTGGTGTTGCGTGTATGTCTAAGTGTGTAGCCTCAAAAGAGAATGGACAGGAGAGTTTACTCTCGAAAAAGTATGTCAGAACAGCACGTTTTAAGAAAATCCCTTATAGTGCAATATTATCTTGTTTTTCCTAAACAACACATTGTAACTCGAAAAGCTTTGGTGTTGCGTTTTTGTCTACGCATGCAGCCTGAAAAGAGAACGCACAGGAGAGTTTTCTCTCGAAAGAATATGTAAGAATACCACGTTACAAAGAAATAAAGTGTTGCAGAGTAAAGACAAATACGTACGTATTGGAAATTCTTAAACTTTACGAGAAGAAATAACGTATTGTACAAAATTATCTTGTATTTCCTAAACAACACGTTGTAACTCGAAAAGATTTGGTGTGGCGTGTATGTCTAAGCGTGTAGCCTCAAAGGAGAACGCACAGGAGAGTTTTCACTCGAATAAAATATGTCAGAATACCACGTTTTAAGGAAATCCTGCATCGTGCGAAATTATCTTGTTTTTCTTAAACAACACGTTGTAATTCGAAAATATTTGGAGTTGTGTGTATGTCTAAAGGTGTAACCTCAAAAGAATATGTAAGAATACCATGTTATAAGGAAATACATTGTTGCAGATTAAAGACAAATACGTACATATTAGAAATACTTAAACTTTACGAGAAGAAATAACGCATCATACAAAATTATCTAGCATTTCCTAAACAACACGTTGTAACTCAAAAAGATATGTGTGCATGTCTAAATGTGTAGCCCCAAAAGAGAACCCACAGGAGAATTTTCTTTCGAAAAAATATGTCAGGATACCACGTTTTAAGGAAATCCTGCATCGTGCGAAATTATCTTGTTTTTCCTAAACAACACGTTGTAACTCGAAAAGCTTTGGTGTTGCGTGTATGTCTAAGCATGTAGCCTCAAAAGAGAACGCACAGGAGAGTTTTCTCTCGAAAAAATATATCAGAATGCCACGTATTAAGGAAAACCCGCATCGTGCGAAATTATCTTGTTTTTCCTAAACAACACTTTGTAACTCGAAAAGCTTTGGTGTTGCGTGTATGTCTAAGCATGTAGCCTCAAAAGAGAATGCACAGGAGAGTTTTCTCTCCAAAGAATATGTAAGAATACCACGTTATAAGGAAATACAGTGTTGCAAGAGTAAAGACAAATACTTACATATTAGAAATACTTAAACTTTACGAGAAGAAATAAAGCATCGTGCAAAATTATCTTGTTTTTCCTAAACAACACGTTGTAACTCGAAATATTTGGTGTTGCGTGTATGTCTAAGCATGTAGCCTCAAAAGGAACGCACAGGAGAGTTTTCTCTCAAAAAAAATATGTCAGAATACCACGTTTTAAGGACATCCCGCATTGTGCGAAATTATCTTGTTTTTCCTTAACAACATATATTAACTTGAAAAGCTTTGGTGTTGCATGTATGTCTAAGCGTGTAGCCTCAAAACAGAATGTACAGCAGAGTTTTCTCTCGAAAGAATATGTAAGAATACCACGTTACAAGGAAATACAGTGTTGCAGAGTATAGACAAATACATACATATTAGAAATACTGAAACTTTATGAGAAGAAATAACGCTTCGCAAAAAATTATCTTGTATTTCCTAAACAACACGTTGTAACTCGAATAGATTTGGTGTTGCGTGTATGTCTAAACGTGTAGCCTCAAACGAGAACCCAGAGGAGAATTTTCTCTCGAAAAAATATGTCAGAATACCACGTTTTTAGGAAATCCTGCATCGTGCGAAATTATCTTGTTTTTCCTAAACAACACGTTGTAACTTGAAAAGCTTTGGTGTTGCCCGTATGTCTAAGCGTGTAACCTCAAAAGAGAACGCACAGGAGAGTATTCTCTCGAAAGAAAATGTAAGAATACCACGTTATAAGGAAATACAGTGTTGCAGAGTAAAGACAAATGTGTACGTATTAGAAATGCTTAAAGTTTATGAGAAGAAATAACACATCGTACAAAATTATCTTGTATTTCCTAAACAATTCGTTGTAACTCGAAAATATTTGGTGTTACGTGTATGTCTAAATGTGTAGCCTCAAAAGAGAACCCACAGGAGAATTTTCTCTCGAAAAAATATGTCAGATTACCATGTTTTCAGGAAATCCTGCATCGTGCGAAATTATCTTGTTATTCCTAAACAACATGTTATAACTCGAAAAGATTTGGTGTTGCGTGTATGTCTCAGCGTGTAGCCTCAAGAGAGAACGCACAGGAGAGTTTTCTCACGAAAAAATATGTCAGAATACAACGTTTTATGGAAATCCCGCATCGTGGAAATTATCTTGTTTTTCTTAAACAATACGTTGTAACTCGAAAAGCTTTGGTGTTGCGTGTATGTCTAAGCGTGTAGCGTCCAAAGAGAACACAGAGGAGAGTTTGCTCTCGAAAGAATACGTAAGAATACCAGGATATAAGGAAATACAGTGTTGCAGAGTAACGACAAATACATACATATTGGAAATACTTACACTATACGAGAAGAAATAACTCATCGTGCAAAATTATCTTGTTTTTCCTAAACAACACGTTGTAACTCGAAAAGCTTTGGTGTTGCGTGTATGTCTAAGTGTGTAGCCTAAAAGAAGAATGCACAGGAGAGTGTTCTCTTGCAAGAATATGTAAGAATACCACGTTACAGGGAAATACAGTTTTGCAGAGTAAAGACAAATACGTACATATTAGAAATACTTAAACTTTACAAGAAGAAATAACGCATCATACAAAATTATTTTGTATTTCCTAAACAACACGTTGTAACTCCAAATTCGTTGGTGTTGGGTGTATGTCTAAGCGTGTAGCATCAAAAGAGAATGCATAGGAGAGTTTTCTCTCGAAAAATATGTCAGAATACCTCATTTTTGGAAATCCCGCATCGTGCGAAATTATGTTGTTTTTCCTAAACAACAGGTTGTAACTCGAAAAGCTTTGGTGTTGCGTGTATGTCTAAGCGTGTAGCCTGAAAAGAGAACGCACAGGAGAGTTTTCATTCGAAAGAATATGTAAGAAACCACGTTATAAGGAAATACAGTGTTGCAGACTAAAGACAAATACGTTCGTATTAGAAATACTTAAACTTTATGAGAAGAGATAATGGATCGTACAAAATTATATTGCACTTCCTAAACAACACGTTGTAACTCGAAAAGATTTGGTGTTGCGTGTATGTCTAAGTGTGTAGCCTCAAAAGAGAACCCACAGGAGAATTTTCTCTCGAAAAAATATGTCAGATTACCACGTTTTCAGGAAATCCTGCATCGTGCGAAATTATCTTGTTATTCCTAAACAACACGTTATAACTCGAAAAGATTTGGTGTTGCGTGTATGTCTCAGCATGTAGCCTCAAAAGAGAACGCACAGGGGAGTTTTCTCACGAAAAAATATGTGAGAATACAACGTTTTAAGGAAATCCCGCATCGTGGAAATTATCTTGTTTTTCTTAAACAATACGTTGTAACTCGAAAAGCTTTGGTGTTGCGTGTATGTCTAAGCGTGTAGCGTCCAAAGAGAACGCAGAGGAGAGTTTGCTCTCGAAAGAATACGTAAGAATACCACGTTATAAGGAAATACAGTGTTGCAGAGTAACGACAAATACTTACATATTGGAAATACTTACACTATACGAGAAGAAATAACTCATCGTGCAAAATTATCTTGTTTTTTTTAAACAACACGTTGTAACTCGAAAAGCTTTGGTGTTGCGTGTATGTCTAAGTGTGTAGCCTAAAAGAAGAATGCACAGGAGAGTGTTCTCTTGCAAGAATATGTAAGAATACCACGTTACAGGGAAATACAGTTTTGCAGAGTAAAGACAAATACGTACATATTAGAAATACTTAAACTTTACGAGAAGAAATAACGCATCATACAAAATTATTTTGTATTTCCTAAACAACACGCTGTAACTCCAAATTCGTTGGTGTTGGGTGTATGTCTAAGCGTGTAGCATCGGAAGAGAATGCTCAGGAGAGTTTTCTCTCGAAAAATATGTCAGAATACCTCGTTTTTGGAAATCCCGCATCGTGCGAAATTATGTTGTTTTTCCTAAACAACACGTTGTAACTCGAAAAGCTTTGGTGTTGCATGTATGTCTAAGCGTGTAGCCTGAAAAGAGAACGAACAGGAGAGTTTTTATTAGAAAGAATATGTAAGAAACCACGTTATAAGGAAATACAGTGTTGCAGATTAAAGACAAATACGTTCGTATTAGAAATACTTAAACTTTATGAGAAGAGATAATGGATCGTACAAAATTATCTTGTATTTCCTAAACAACACGCTGTAACTCGAAAAGATTTGGTGTTGCGTGTATGTCTAAGTGTGTAGACTCAAAGGAGAATGCACAGGAAAGTTTTCTCTCACAAGAATATATAAGAATACCACGTTACAAGGAAATACAGTTTTGCAGAGTAAAGACAAATACGTACATATTAGAAATACTTAAACTTTACGAGAAGAAATAACGCATCATACAAAATTATTTTGTATTTCCTAAATAACACGTTGTAACTCCAAATTCGTTGGTGTTGGGTGTATGTCTAAGCGTGTAGCATCAGAAGAGAATGCACAGGAGATTTTTCTCTCGAAAAATATATCAGAATACCTCGTTTTTGGAAATCCTGCATAGTGCGAAATTATGTTGTTTTTCCTAAACAACACGTTGTAACTCGAAAAGCTTTGGTGTTGCATGTATGTCTAAGCGTGTAGCCTGAAAAGAGAATGCACAGGAGAGTTTTTATTAGAAAGAATATGTAAGAAACCACGTTATAAGGAAATACAGTGTTGCAGATTAAAGATAAATACGTTCGTATTAGAAATACTTAAACTTTATGAGAAGAGACAATGGATCGTACAAAATTATCTTGTATTTCCTAAACAACACGCTGTAACTCGAAAAGATTTGGTGTTGCGTGTATGTCTAAGTGTGTAGCCTCAAAAGAGAATGCACAGGAAATTTTTCTCTCACAAGAATATATAAGAATACCACGTTACAAGGAAATACAGTTTTGCAGAGTAAAGACATATACGTACATATTAGAAATACTTAAACTTTACGAGAAGAAATAACGCATCATACAAAATTATTTTGTATTTCCTAAACAACACGTTGTAACTCCAAATTCGTTGGTGTTGGGTGTATGTCTAAGCGTGTAGCATCAGAAGAGAATGCACAGGAGAGTTTTCTCTCGAAAAATATGTCAGAATACCTCGTTTTTGGAAATCCCGCATCGTGCGAAATTATGTTGTTTTTCCTAAACAACACGTTGTAACTCGAAAAGCTTTGGTGTTGCATGTATGTCTAAGCGTGTAGCCTGAAAAGAGAACGCACAGGAGAGTTTTTATTAGAAAGAATATGTAAGAAACCACGTTATAAGGAAATACAGTGTTGCAGATTAAAGATAAATACGTTCGTATTAGAAATACTTAAACTTTATGAGAAGAGACAATGGATCGTACAAAATTATCTTGTATTTCCTAAACAACACGCTGTAACTCGAAAAGATTTGGTGTTGCGTGTATGTCTAAGTGTGTAGCCTCAAAGGAGAATGCACAGGAAATTTTTCTCTCACAAGAATATATAAGAATACCACGTTACAAGGAAATACAGTTTTGCAGAGTAAAGACAAATACGTACATATTAGAAATACTTAAACTTTACGAGAAGAAATAACGCATCATACAAAATTATTTTGTATTTCCTAAACAACACGTTGTAACTCCAAATTCGTTGGTGTTGGGTGTATGTCTAAGCGTGTAGCATCAAAAGAGAATGCATAGGAGAGTTTTCTCTCGAAAAATATGTCAGAATACCTCGTTTTTGGAAATCCCGCATCGTGCGAAATTATGTTGTTTTTCCTAAACAACAGGTTGTAACTCGAAAAGCTTTGGTGTTGCGTGTATGTCTAAGCGTGTAGCCTGAAAAGAGAACGCACAGGAGAGTTTTCATTCGAAAGAATATGTAAGAAACCACGTTATAAGGAAATACAGTGTTGCAGACTAAAGACAAATACGTTCGTATTAGAAATACTTAAACTTTATGAGAAGAGATAATGGATCGTACAAAATTATATTGTACTTCCTAAACAACACGTTGTAACTCGAAAAGATTTGGTGTTGCGTGTATGTCTAAGTGTGTAGCCTCAAAAGAGAACCCACAGGAGAATTTTCTCTCGAAAAAATATGTCAGATTACCACGTTTTCAGGAAATCCTGCATCGTGCGAAATTATCTTGTTATTCCTAAACAACACGTTATAACTCGAAAAGATTTGGTGTTGCGTGTATGTCTCAGCGTGTAGCCTCAAAAGAGAACGCACAGGGGAGTTTTCTCACGAAAAAATATGTGAGAATACAACGTTTTAAGGAAATCCCGCATCGTGGAAATTATCTTGTTTTTCTTAAACAATACGTTGTAACTCGAAAACCTTTGGTGTTGCGTGTATGTCTAAGCGTGTAGCGTCCAAAGAGAACGCAGAGGAGAGTTTGCTCTCGAAAGAATACGTAAGAATACCACGTTATAAGGAAATACAGTGTTGCAGAGTAACGACAAATACTTACATATTGGAAATACTTACACTATACGAGAAGAAATAACTCATCGTGCAAAATTATCTTGTTTTTCCTAAACAACACGTTGTAACTCGAAAAGCTTTGGTGTTGCGTGTATGTCTAAGTGTGTAGCCTAAAAGAAGAATGCACAGGAGAGTGTTCTCTTGCAAGACTATGTAAGAATACCACGTTACAGGGAAATACAGTTTTGCAGAGTAAAGACAAATACGTACATATTAGAAATACTTAAACTTTACGAGAAGAAATAACGCATCATACAAAATTATTTTGTATTTCCTAAACAACACGTTGTAACTCCAAATTCGTTGGTGTTGGGTGTATGTCTAAGCGTGTAGCATCAGAAGAGAATGCACAGGAGAGTTTTCTCTCGAAAAATATGTCAGAATACCTCGTTTTTGGAAATCCCGCATCGTGCGAAATTATGTTGTTTTTCCTAAACAACACGTTGTAACTCGAAAAGCTTTGGTGTTGCATGTATGTCTAAGCATGTAGCCTGAAAAGAGAACGCCCAGGAGAGTTTTTATTAGAAAGAATATGTAAGAAACCACGTTATAAGGAAATACAGTGTTGCAGATTAAAGACAAATACGTTCGTATTAGAAATACTTAAACTTTATGAGAAGAGATAATGGATCGTACAAAATTATCTTGTATTTCCTAAACAACACGCTGTAACTCGAAAAGATTTGGTGTTGCGTGTATGTCTAAGTGTGTAGCCTCAAAGAAGAATGCACAGGAAAGTTTTCTCTCACAAGAATATATAAGAATACCACGTTACAAGGAAATACAGTTTTGCAGAGTAAAGACAAATACGTACATATTAGAAATACTTAAACTTTACGAGAAGAAATAACACATCATACAAAATTATTTTGTATTTCCTAAACAACACGTTGTAACTCCAAAATCTTTGGTGTTGCATATATGTCTAAGCGTGTATCCGCAAAAGAGAATGCACAGGAGAGTTTTCTCTCGAAAAATATGTCAGAATACCTCGTTTTTAGGAAATCGCGCATCGTGTGAAATTATGTTTTTTTTTCCTAAACAACACGTTGTAACTCGGAAAGCTTTGGTGTTGCATGTATGTCTAAGCGTGTAGCCTCAAAAGAGAACGCACAGGAGAGTTTTCCTTCGAAAGAATATGTAAGAAAGCACGTTATAAGGAAATACAGTGTTGCAGAGTAAAGACAAATACGTTCGTATTAGAAATACTTAAACTTTATGAGAAGAAATAATGCATCGTACAAAATTATCTTGTATTTCCTAAACAACACGTTGTCACTCGAAAAGATTTGGTTTTGCGTGTATGTCTAAACGTGTAGCCTCAAAAGAGAATGCACAGGAGAGTTTTCTCTCGAAAAAATATGTCAGAATACCACGTTTTAAGGAAATCCATCATCGTGCGAAATTATCTTGATTTTCCTACACAACACATTGTAACTCGAAAAGCTTTGGTGTTGCGTGTATGTCTAAGCGTGTAGCCTCAAAAGAGTACACACAGGAGAGTTTTCTCTCGAAAGAATATGTAAGAATACCACGTTATAAGGAAATTCAGTGTTGCAGAGTAAAGACAAAACGTACGTATTAGAAATACTTAAACTTTACTAGAAGAAATAACGCATCATGTGAAATTATCTTGTATTTCCTAAACAACACGTTGTAACTCGAAAAGATTTGGTGTTGTGTGTATGTCTAAATGTGCAGCCTCAAAAGAGAACCCAAAGGAGAATTTTCTCTCTAAAAAATATGTCAGAATACCACGTTTTAAGGAAATCCCGCATCATGTGAAATTATCTTGTTCTTCCTAAACAACTTGTTGTAACTCGAAAAGCTTTGGTGTTGCATTTTTCTCTAACCGTGCAGCCTTAAAATAGAACGCACAGGAGAGTTTTCTCTCGAAAGAATATGTAAGAAATCCACGTTATAACGTAATACAGTGTTGTTGAGTAAAGACAAATATGTATGTATTAGAAATACTTAAACTTTACGAGAAGAAATAACGCATCATGCAAAATTATCTTGTTTTTCCTAAACAACACGTTGTAACTCGTAAAGATTTGGTGTTGAGTGTATGACTAAGCATGTAGCCTCAAAAGAGAATGCACAGGAGAGTTTTCTCTCGAAAAAATATGTCAGAATACCACGTTTTAAGGAAATCCAGCATTGTGCGAAATTATCTTGTTTTTTCTAAACAACACGTTGTAGCTCGAAAAGCTTTCGTGTTGCGTGTATGTCTAAGCATGTAGCCTCAAAAGAGAATGCACAGGAGAGTTTTCTCTCGAAAAAATATGTCAGAATACCACTTAAGGAAATCCAGCATTGTGCGAAATTATCTTGTTTTTTTCTAAACAACACGTTGTAGCTCGAAAAGCTTTGGTGTTGCGTGTATGTCTAAGCATGTAGCCTCAGAAGAGAATGCACAGGAGAGTTTTCTCTCGAAAGAATATGTAAGAATACCACGTTTTAAGGAAATACAGTGTTGCAGGGTAAAGACAAATACGTACGTATTAGAAATACTTAAAAATTACGAGAAGAAATAACTCATCATGCAAAATTATCTTGTTTTTCCTAAACAGCACGTTTTAACTCAAAAAGATTTGGTGTTGAGTGTATGACTAAGCGTGTAGCCTCAAAAGAGAATGCACAGGAGAGTTTTCTCTCGAAAAATATGTCAGAATACCACGTTTTAAGGAAATCCAGCATCGTGCGAAATTATCTTGATTTTCCTACACAACACGTTGTAACTGGAAAAGCTTTGGTGTTGTGTGTACGTCTAAGCATGTAGCCTCAAAAGATAATGCACAGGAGAGTTTTCTCTCGCAAGAATATGTCAGAATACCACATTACAAGGAAATACAGTGTTGCAGAGTAAAGACAAATACGTACATATTAGAAATACTTAAACTTTATGAGAAGAAATAACGCATCGTACAAAATTATCTTGTATTTCCTAAACAACACATTATAACTCGAAAGATTTGTTGTTGTGTGTATGTCTAAATGTGTATCCTCAAAGAGAACCCACAGGAGAGTATTGTCTCGAAAAAATATGTCAGAATACCACGTTTTAAGGAAATCCCGCATCATGTGAAATTATCTTGTTTTTCCTAAACAACATGTTGTAACTCGAAAAGCTTTGGTGTTGCGTTTTTCTCTAACCGTGCAGCCTCAAAAGAGAACTCACAGGAGAGTTTTCTCTCGAAAGAATATGTAAGAATACCACGTTATAAAGAAATACAGTGTTGCAGAGTAAAGACAAATACGTACGTATGAGAAATACTTAAAATTTACGAGAAGATATAATGCATTGTGCAAAATTATCTTGTATTTCCTAAACAACACGTTGTAACTCTAAAAGAATTGGTGTTGCGTGTATGTCTAAACGTGTAGCCTCAAAAGAGAACCCACACGAGAATTTTCTCTCGAAATAATACGTCATAATACCACGTTTTAAGGAAACCCTCCATCGTGCGAAATTATATTGCTTTTCCTAAACAACACGTTGGAACTCGAAAAACTTTGGTGTTGCGTGTATGTCTAAGCGTGCAGCCTCAAAAGAGAACGCACAGGAGAATTTTCTCTCAAAAAATATGTCACAATACCACGTTTTAAGGAAATCCCGCATCGTATGAAATTATCTTGTTTTTCGTAAACAACATGTTTTAACTCGAAAAGCTTTGGTGTTGCATGTATATCTAAGTGTGTAGCCTCAAAGAGAATGCACAGGAGAGTTTTCTCTCGAAGAATATAACGTGGTAAGAATACCACGTTATAAGGAAATACAGTGTTGCAGAGTAAGGACAAATATGTACGTATTAGAAATACTTAGAATTTACGAGAAGAAATAACGCATCTTAAAAAAATTACCTTGTATTTCCTAAACAACACGTTGTAACTCGAAAAGATTTGGTGTTGAGTGTATGACTAAGCATGTAGCCTCAAAAGAGAACACACAGGAGAGTTTTCTCTCGAAAGAATATGTAAGAATATCACGTTATAAGGAAATACAGTGTTGCAGAGTAAGGACAAATATGTACGTATTAGAAATACTTAAACTTTATGAGAAGAAATAACGCATCATGCAAAATTATCTTGTATTTCCTAAACAACACGTTGTAACTCGAACAGAATTGGTGTTGCGTGTATGTCTAAACGTGTAGCCTCAAAAGAGCACCCAAAGGAGAATTTTCTCACGAAAAATACATCATAATACCACGTTTTAAGGAAATCCTGCATCGTGCTAAATTATCTTGTTTTTCCTAAACAACACGTTGTAACTCGAAAAACTTTGGTGTTGCGTGTATGTCTAAGCTTGTAGCCGCAAAACAGAATGCACAATAGAGTTTTCTCTCGAAAAAAATATGTAAGAATACCACGTTATAAGGAAATACAGTGTTGCAGAGTAAAGACAAATACGTACGTATTAGAAATACTTAAAATTTACGAGAAGAATTAACACATCGTGCAAAATTATCTTGTATTTCCTAAACAACACGTTGTAACTCGAAAAGATTTGGTGTTGAGTGTATGACTAAGCGTGTAGTCTCAAAAGAGAACGCACAGGAGAGTTTTCTCTCGAAAAAATATGTCAGAATACCACGTTTTAGGGAAATATGGCATCTTGCGAAATTATCTTGTTTTTCCTAAACAACACATTGTAACTCGAAAAAAATTGGTCTTGCCTGTATGTCTAAGCATGTAGCCTCAAAAGAGAACGCACAGGAGAGTTTTCTCTCAAAAGAATATGTAAGAATTCCACGTTATAACGGAATACAGTGTTGCAGAGTAAAAACAAATTCGTACGTATTAGAAATACTTAAACTTTATGAGAAGCAATAAAGCTCCGTAAAAATTTATCTTGTATTTCCTAAACAACAAGTTGATATTCATAAAGATTTGGTGTTGTTTGTATGTCTAAGCATATAGCCGGAAAAGAGAACACACAGGAGAGTTTTCTCTCAAAAAAATATGTCAGAATACCACGTTTTAAGGAAATCCCGCATCCTGCGAAATTATCTTGTTTTTCTTAAACAACATGTTGTAACTCGAAAAGCTTTGGTGTTGCATGTATGTGTAAGGGTTCAGCCTCAAAAGAGAACGCGCAGGAGAGTTTTCTCTCGAAAGAATATGTAAGAATACCACGTTATAAGGAAATACAGTGTTGCAGAGTAAAGACAAATACGTACATATTAGAAATACTTAAAATTTACGAGAAGAAATAACGCATCATGCAAAATTATCTTGTATTTCCTAAACAACACGTTGTAACTCGAAAAGATTTTGTGTTGCGTGTATGGTAAAGCATGTAGTCTCAAAAGAGAACACACAGGAGAATTTTCTCTCGAAAAAATATTTCTGAATATCACTTTTTAAGGAAATCCAGCATCGTGCGAAATTATCTTGTTTTTCCTAAACAACACGTTGTAACTCGAAAAGCTTTGGTGTTGCGTGTATGTCTAAGTGGGTAGTCTCAAAAGAGAACGCACAGGAGCGTTTTCACTCGAAAGAATATGTAAGATTCCCACATTATAAGTAAATACAGTGTTGCAGAGTAAAGACAAATACGTACATATTAGAAATACTTAAACTTTACGAGAAGAAATATTGCATCATAAAAAAATTCTCTTGTATTTCCTAAACAACACGTTGTAACTCGAAAATATTTGTTGTTGCATGTATGTCTAAACGTGGATCCTGAAAAGAGAACCCACAGGAGAATTCTCTCTAGAAAAAATATGTCAGAATTCCACGTTTTAAGGAAATCCTGCATCGTGCGAAATTATGTTATTTTTCCTAAACAACACATTGGAACTCGAAAAACTTTGGTGTAGAGTGTATGTCTAAGCATGTAGCTGCAAAAGAGAATGCACAGGAGAGTTTTCTCTCGAAAAAATATGTAAGAATACCACGTTATAAGGAAATCCAGTGTTGCAGAGTAAAGACAAATACGTACGTAATAGAAATACTTAAAATTTACGAGAAGAAATAACACATCGTGCAAAATTATCTTGTATTTCCTAAACAACACGTTGTAACTCGAAAAGATTTGGTGTTGAGTGTATGACTAATCGTGTAGTCTCAAAAGAGAACGCACAGGAGAGTTTTCTCTCGAAAAAATATGTCAGAATACCACCTTTTAGGAAATTCCCGCATAGTGTGAAACTATCTTGTTTTTCCTAAACAACACATTGTAACTCGAAAAAATTTGGTCTTGCCTGTATGTCTAAGCATGTAGCCTCAAAAGAGAATGCACAGGAGAGTTTTCTCTCAAAAGAATATGTAAGAATTCCACGTTATAACGGAATACAGTGTTGCAGAATAAAAACAAATTCGTACATATTAGAAATACTTAAACTTTATGAGAAGCAATAAAGCTCCGTAAAAATTTATCTTGTATTTCCTAAACAACAAGTTGATATTCATAAAGATTTGGTGTTGTTTGTATGTCTAAGCATATAGCCGGAAAAGAGAACATCCAGGAGAGTTTTCTCTCAAAAAAATATGTCAGAATACCACGTTTTAAGGAAATCCCGCATCATGCGAAATTATCTTGTTTTTCCTAAACAACATGTTTTAACTGGAAAAGCTTTGGTGTTATGTGTATGTCTAAGTGTGTAGCCTCAAAAGAGAACACACAGGAGAGTTTTCACTCGAAAGATTATGTAAGAATACCACATTATAAGGAAATACAGTGTTGCAGAGTAAAGACAACTATGTACGTATTAGAAATACTTAAACTTTACTAGAAGAAATAGGGCATCGTACAAAATTATCTTGTATTTCCTAAACAACACGTTGGAACTCAAAAGGATTTGGTGTTGAGTGTATGTCTAAGCATGTAGCCTCAAATGAAAATTCACAGGAGAGTTTTCTTTCGAAAAAATATGTCAGAATACCACTTTTGAAGGAAATCACGATTCGTGGGAAATTATCTTGTTTTTCCTTAACAACATATTTTAACTCGAGAAGTTTTGGTGTTGCGTGTATGTCTAAGCATGTAGCCTCAATAGAGAACGCACAGGAGAGATTTCACTCAAAAGAATATGAAAGAATAAAACGTTATAAGGAAATACAGAGTAGCATATTAAAGACAAATACGTACATATTGGAAATACTTAAACTTTATGAGAAGAAATAACGCATCGTGCAAAATTATCTTTATTTTCCTAAATAACACGTTGTAACACGAAAAGATTTGGTGTTGCTTGTATGTCTAAGATTCTAGCCTCAAAAGAGAACACACAGGAGAGTTTTCTCTCGAAAAAACATGTCAGAATACCCCGTTATAAGGAAATCGCACATCGTGCGAAATTATCTTGTTTTTCCTAAACAAAACGTTGTAACTTGGAAAGCTTTGGTGTTACGTGTATGTCTAAGCGTGTAGCCTCAAAAGACAATGCACAGGAGAGTTTTCTCACCAAAAAATATGTCAGAATACAATGTTTTAAGGAAATCGTGCATCGTGCGAAATTATCTTTTTTTTCCTAAGCAACTTGTTGTAACTCGAAAAGCTTTGGTGTTGCGTTTTTCTCTAAGCATGCAGCCTCAAAAGAGAACACACAGGAGAGTTTTCTCTCGAAAGAATATGTAAGAATACCACGTTATAAAGAAATACAGCGTTGCAGAGTAAAGACAAATACATACATATTAGAAGTACTTAAACTTTACGAGAAGAAATAACGCATCGTACAAAATTATCATGTATTTCCTAAACAACACGTTGTAACTTGAAAAGATTTGGTGTTGCGTGTATGAGTAAGCGTGCAGCCTCAAAAGAGAAAGCACAGGAGAGTTTTCTCTCGAAAAAAATGTGTCAGAATACCACGTTTTAGGGAAATACCGCATCATGCGATATTATCTTGTTTTTCCTAAACAACACGTTGTAACTCGAAAAGCTTTGGTGTTGTGTTTATGTCTAAGCATGTAGCCTCAAAAGAGAACGCACAGGAGAGTTTTCTCTCAAAAGAATATGTAAGAATTCCACGTTATAACGTAATACAGTGTTGCAGAGTAAAGACAAATATGTACGTATTAGAAATACTTAAACTTTACAAGAAGAAATAACGCATCAAGCAAAATTATCTAGTTTTTCTTAAACAACACGTTGTAACTCGAAAAGATTTGGTGTTGTGTGTATGACTAAGCGTGTAGCCTCAAAAGAGAACGCACAGTAGAGTTTTCTCTCGAAAAAATATGTCAGAATACCACGTTTTAAAGAAATCCAGCATTGTGTGAAATTATCTTGTTTTTTCTAAACAACACGTTGTAGCTCGAAAAGCTTTGGTGTTGCGTGTATGTCTAAGCGTGTAGCCTCAAAAGAGAACGCACAGGACAGTTTTCTCTTGAAAGAATATGTAAGAATACCATGTTATAAGGAAATACAGTGTTGCATGGTAAAGACAATACATACGTATTAGAAATACTTAAACTTTACGAGAAGAAATAACGCATCATGCAAAATTATCTTGTTTTTCCTAAACAACACGTTGTAACTCGAAAAGATTTGGTGTTGAGTGTATGACTAAGCGTGTAGCCTCAAAAGAGAATGCACAGGAGGGTTTTCTCTCGAAAAAATATGTCAGAATACCACGTTTAAAGGAAATCCAGCATCGTGCGAAATTATCTTGTTTTTCCTAAACAACACGTTGTAACTCGAAAAGTTTTGGTGTTGCGTGTATGTCTAAGCGTGTAGCCTCAAAAGGGAATGCACAGGAGAGTTTTCATTCGAAAGAATATGTAAGAATACCACATTACAAGGAAATACAGTGTTGCAGAGTAAATACAAATACGTACATATTAAAAATACTTAAACTTTATGAGAAGAAATAACGCATTGTACAAAATTATCTTGTATTTCCTAAACAACACATTATAACTCGAAAAGATTTGTTGCTGCGTGTATGTCTAAACATGTATCCTCAAAGAGAACACACAGGAGAGTATTCTCTCGAAAAAATATGTCAGAATACCACGTTTTAAGGAAATTCCACGTCATGTGGAATTATCTTGTTTTTTCCTAAACAACTTGTTGTAACTCGAAAAGCTTTGGTGTTGCATTTTTCTCTAACCATTCAGCCTCAAAAGAGAATGCACAGGAGAGTTTTCTCTCGAAAGAATATGTAAAAATACTACGTTATAAGGAAATACAGTGTTGCAGAGTAAAGACAAATACGTACGTATTAGAAATACTTAAAATTTACAAGAAGAAATAACACATCGTGAAAACTTATGTTTTATTTCCTAAACAACACGTTGTAACTCGGAAATAATTGGTGTTGTGTGTATGTCTAAATGTGTAGCCATAAAAGAGAACCCACAGGAGAATTTTCTCTTGAAACAATACTTCATAATACCACGTTTTAAGGAAATCCTGCAGCGTGCGAAATTATCTTGTTTTTTGTAAACAACACGGTGTAACTCGAAAAGATATGGTGTTGCATGTATTACTAAGCATGCAGCCTCAAAAGAGAACGCACAGGAGAGTTTTATCTCGAAAAAATATGTCACAATACCATGTTTTATGGAAATCCCACATCGTATAAAATTATCTTGTTTTTCGTAAACAACATGTTTTAACTCGAAAAGCTTTGGTGTAGCGTGTATGTCTAAGTGTGTAGCCACAAAAGAGAACGCACAGTAGAGTTTTCTCTCGACAGATTATGTAAGAATACCACGTTATAAGGAAATACAGTGTTGCAGAGTAAGGACAAATACGTACATATTAGAAATACTTAAACTTTACGAGAAGAAATAACGCATCATGTGAAATTATCTTGTTTTTCCTAAACAAAACGTTGTAACTCGAAAAGATTTGGTGTTGCGTATATGTCTAAGTGTGTAGCCTCAAAAGAGAACCCACAGGAGAATTTTCTCTCTAAAAAATATGTCAGAATACCACGTTTTAAGGAAATCCCGCATCGTGCGAAATTATCTTGTTTTTCCTAAACAACAGGTTGTAACTCGAAGAGATTTGGTGTTGCGTGTATGTCTAAGCGTGTAGCCTCAAAAGAGAACGAAGAGGAAAGTTTTCTCTCGAAAGAATATGAAAGAATACCACGTTATAAGGAAATACAGTGTTGCAGAGTAAAGAAAAATACGTACATATTAGAAATACTTAAAATTTATGAGAAGAAATAATGCATCTTGAAAATTATCTTGTTTTTCCTAAACAACACGTTGTAACTAGAGAAGATTTGGTGTTGCGTGTATGTCTAAATGTATAGCCTCCAAAGAGAACCCACAGGAGAATTTTCTCTCGAAAAAATATGTCAGAAATCCACGTGTTAAGGAAATACCGCATCATGCGAAATTATCTTGTTTTTCCTAAACAACACGTTGTAACTCGAAAAGCTTTGGTGTTGCATGTATGTCTAAGCCTCAAAAGAGAATGCACAGGAGAGATTTCTCTCGAAAGAATATGTAAGAATACCACGTTATAAGGAAATACAGTGTTGCAGAGTAAAGACAAATATGTACGTATTAGAAATACTTAAACTTTACTAGAAGAAATAATGCATCGTGCAAAATTATCTTGTTTTTCCTAAACAACACGTTGTAACTCGAAAAGATATTGTGTTGCATGTATGACTAAGTGTGCAGCCTCAAAAGAGAAAGCACAGGAGAGTTTTCTCTTGAAAAAATAAGTCACAATACCACGTTTTAAGGAAATCCCGCATCGTGGAAATTATCTTGTTTTTCCTAAACAACATGTTTTAACTCGAAAAGCTTTGGTGTTGCATGTATGTCTAAGTGTGTAGCCTCAAAAGAGAACGCAGAGGAAAGTTTTCTCTCGAAAGAATATCTAAGAATACCACGTTTTTTTGGAAATACAGTGTTGCAGATTAAGGACAAACACGTACGTATTAGAAATACTTAAACTTTACTAGAAGAAATAACGCATCATGCGAAATTATCTTGTTTTTCCTAAACAAAACGTTGTAACTCGCAAAGCTTTGGTGTTGCGTGTATGTCTAAGCATGTAGCCTCAAAAGGGAACGCACAGGAGAGTTTTCTCCAAAAAATATGTCAGAATACCACGTTTTAAGGAAATCCAGGATTGTGCGAAATTATCTTGTTTTTCCTAAACAACACGTTTTAACTCGAAAAGCTTTGTGTTGCGTGTATGTCTAAGTGTGTAGCCTCAGAAGAGAACGCACAGGAGAGTTTTCTCTCAAACAATATGTCAGCATACCATGTTACAATTATATACAGTGTTGCAGAGTAAAGTCAAATACTTACGTTTTAGAAATAGTTAAAGTTTACGAGAAGAAATAACGCTCCGTACAAAATTATGTTGTATTTCCTAAACAACAAGTTGAAATTCGAAAAGATTTGGAGTTGCTTGTAAGTTTAAGCTTGTAGCCACAAAAGAGAATGCACAGGATAGTTTTCTCTCGAAAAAAATATATCAGAATACCACGTTTTAAGGAAATCCCACATCTTGCGAAATTATCTTGTTTTTCCTTAACAACACGTTTTAACTCGAAAATCTTTGGTGTTGCGTGTCTGTCTAAGTGCACACCCTCGAAAGAGAACGCACAGGAGAGTTTTCTCTCGAAAGAATATGTAAGAATACTATGTTATAAGGAAATACAATGTTGCAGAGTAAAGACAAATACATACGTATTGGAAATACTTAAACTTTAAGAGAAGAAATAACACATCGTGCAAAATTATCTTGTTTTTCCTAAACAACACGTTGTAACTCGAAAAGATTTGGTGTTACATGTAGGTCTAAGCTGGTAGCCTCAAAAGAGAACACACAAGAGTGTTTTCTCTCGAAAAATATGTCAGAATACCACATTATAAGGAAATCCTGCATCGTGCGAAATTATCTTGTTTTTCCTAAACAACATGTTGTAACTCAAAAAGCTTTGGTGTTGCGTGTATGTCTAAGTGTGTAGCCTCAAAAGAGAATGCACAGGAGAGTTTTCTCTCCAAACAATATGTAAGAATACCACGTTACAAGGAAATACATTGTTGCAGTTAAAGACAAATATGTACGTATTAGAAACACTTAGACTTTACCAGAAGAAATAACACATCATAAAATATTATCTTGTATTTCCTAAACAACACGTTGTAACTCGAAAAGATTTGGTATTGCGTGTATGTCTAAGCCTGAAGCCTCAAAAGAGAACACACAGGAGAGTTTTCTCTCGAAAAAATATGTCAGAATACCCCGTTATTAGGAAATCCCGCATCATGCGAATTTATCTTTTTTTTTCCTAAACAACACGTTGTAACTCGAAAAGCTTTGGTGTTGCGTGTATGTCTAAGCGTGCAGCTTCAAAAGAGAATGAAGAGGAGAGTTTTCTCTCGAAAGAATATGTAAGAATACCAGGTTATAAGGAAATACAGTGTTGCAGAGTAAAGACAAATAAGTAAGTATTAGAAATACTTAAAATTTATGAGAAGAAATAATGCATCCTGCAAAATTATCTTGTTTTTCCTAAACAACACGTTGTAACTAGAAAGGATTTGGTGTTGCGTGTATGTCTAAATTTGTAGCCTCTAAAGGGAACCCATAGGAGAATTTTCTCTCGAAAAAATATGTCAGAATACAACGTTTTAAGGAAATACCGCATCATGCGAAATTATCTGGTTTTTCCTAAACAACACGTTGTAACTCGAAAAGCGTTGGTGTTGCGTTTATGTCTAAGTGTGTAGCCTCAAAAGAGAATGCATAGGAGAGTTTTCTATCGAAAGAATATGTAAGAATTCCATGTTATAACGGAATACAGTGTTGCAGAGTACAAACAAATAAGTACTTATTAGAAATACTTAAACTTTATGAGACAAAATAACGCATCATGAAAAATTATCTTGTTTTTCCTAAACAACACGTTGTACCTCGAAAAGATTTGGTGTTGCGTGTATGACTAAGCTTGCAGCTTCAAAAGAGAACGCACAGGAGAGATTTCTCTCGAAAAAATATGTCACAATACAACGTTTTAAGGAAATCCCGCATCGTGAGAAATTATCTTGTTTTTCCTAAACAACATGTTTTAACTCGAAAAGCTTTGGTGTTGCGTGTATGTCTAAGTGTGTAGCCTCAAAAGAGAATGCACAGGAGAGTTTTCTCTCGAAAGAATATGTAAGAATACCACGTTATAAGGAAATACACTGTTGCAAAATAAGGACAAATACGTACGTATTAGAAATACTTAAACTTTAAGAGAAGAAATAACGCATCATGCGACATTATTTTGTTTTTCCTAAAGAAAACGTTGTAACTCGTAAAGTTTTGGTGTTGCGTGTATGTCTAAGAATGTAGCCTCAAAACAGAACGCGCAGGAGAGTTTTCTCTCGAAAAAATATGTCAGAATACCACATTTTAAGGAAATCCAGCATTGTGCGAAATTATCTTGTTTTTCCTAAACAACACGTTTTAACTCAAAAAGCTTTGTGTTACGCGTATGTCTAAGCGTGTAGCTTCAGAACAGAACGCACAGGAGAGTTTTCTCTCGAAACAATATGTCAGAATACCATGTTACAAGGAAATACAGTGTTGCAGTGTAAAGTCAAATACGTACGTATTAGAAATAGTTAAAGTTTATGAGAAGAAATAACGCTCCATACAAAATTATCTTGTATTTCCTAAACAACAAGTTGAAATTCGAAAAGATTTGGAGTTGCTTGTATGTTTAAGCTTGTAGCCACAAAAGATAATGCACAGGAGAGTTTTCTCTCGAAAAAAATATGCCAGGATACCACGTTTTAATGAAATCCCACATCTTGCGAAATTATCTTGTTTTTCCTTAACAACACGTTGTAACTCGAAAATCTTTGGTGTTGCGTGTCTGTCTAAGCATGCACCCTCAAAAGAGAATGCACAGGAGAATTTTCTCTCGAAAGAATATGTAAGAATACCACGTTATAAGGAAATACAATGTTGCAGAGTAAAGACAAATACGTACGTATTGGAAATACTTAAACTTTACGAGAAGAAATAACACATCGTGCAATATTATCTTGTTTATCCTAAACAACACGTTGTAACTCAAAAAGATTTGGTGTTACATGTAGGTCTAAGCTGGTAGCCTCAAAAGAGAACGCACAAGAGTGTTTTCTCTCGAAAAATATGTCAGAATACCACGTTATAAGGAAATCCTGCATCGTGCGAAATTATCTTGTTTTTCCTAAACAACATATTGTAACTCAAAAATCTTTCCTGTTGCGTGTATGTGTAAGTGTGTAGCCTCAAAAGAGAACGCACAGGAGAGTTTTCCCTCCAAAGAATATGTAAGAATACCACGTTACAAGGAAATACAGTGTTGCAGTTAAAGACAACTATGTACGTATTAGAAATACTTAAACTTTACCAGAAGAAATGACACATCATACAATATTGTCTTGTATTTCCTAAACAACACGTTGTAACTCGAAAAGATTTGGTGTTGTGTGTATGTCTAAGCCTGTAGCCTCAAAAGAGAACACACAGGAGAGTTTTCTCTCAAAAAATTATGTCAGAATACCACGTTTTTAGGAAATCCCGCATCGTGCGGAATTATCTTGTTTTTCCTAAACGTTGTAACTCGAAAAGATTTGGTTTTGCGTGCATGTCTAAGCTTCTAGCCTCAAAAGAGAACGCACAGGAGAGTTTTCTCTCGAAAAAACATGTCAGAATACCCCGTTTTAAGGAAATCGCTCATCGTGCGAAATTATCTTGTTTTTCCTAAACAACACTGTGTAACTTGAAAAGCTTTGGTGTTGCGTGTATGTCTAAGCATGCAGCTTCAAAAGAGAATGCACAGGAGAGTTTTCTCTCGAAAGAATATGTAAGAATACCACGTTATAAGGAAATACAGTGTTGCAGAGTAAAGACAAATACGTAAATATTAGAAATACTTAAAATTTATGAGAAGAAATAATGCATCGTGCAAAATTATCTTGTTTTTCCTAAATAACACATTGTAACTCGAAAAGATTTGGTGTTGCGTATATGTCTAAGCTTCTAGCCTCAAAGGAGTACGCACAGGATAGTTTTCTATGGAAAAAACATGTCAGAATACCCCGTTTTAAGGAAATCGCAGATGGTGTGAAATTATCTTCTTTTTCCTCAACAACACCTTGTAACTTGAAAAGCTTTGGTGTTGCGTGTATGTCTAAGCCTGTAGCCTCAAAAGAGAACGCACAGGAGAGTTTTCTCTCGAAAGAATATGTAAGAATTCCACGTTATAAGGAAATACAATGTTGCAGAGTAAAGACAAATACGTATATATTAGAAATAAGTAAACTTTACTTGAAGAAATAACGCGTCGTGAAAAATTATCTTGTTTTTCCTAAACAACACGTTATAACTCGAAAAGATATTGTGTTGCATGTATGACTAAGCGTGCAACCTCAAAAGAGAATGCACAGGAGAGTTTTCTCTCGAAAAAATATGTCACAATACAACGTTTTAAGGAATTCCCGCATCATGAGAAATTATCTTGTTTTTCCTAAACAACATGTTTTAACTCGAAAAGCTTTGGTGTTGCGTGTATGTCTAAGTGTGTAGCCTCAAAAGAGAATGCACAGGAGAGTTTTCTCTCGAAAGAATATGTAAGAATACCACGTTATAAGGAAATACAGTGTTGCAAAGTAAGGACAAATACGTACGTATTAGAAATACTTAAACTTACGAGAAGAAATAACGCATCATGCGAAATTATCTTGTTTTTCCTAAACAAAACGTTGTAACTCGCAAAGTTTTGGTGTTGCGTGTATTTCTAAGCATGTAGCCTCAAAACAGAACGCACAGGAGAGTTTTCTCTCGAAAAAAATGTCAGAATACCACGTTTTAAGGAAATCCTGCATTGTGCGAAATTATCTTGTTTTTCATAAACAAAACGTTTTAACTCGAAAAGTTTTGTGTTGCACGTATGTCTAAGTGTGTAGCCTCAGAAGAGAACGCACAGGAGAGTTTTCTCTCGAAACAATATGTCAGAATACCATGTTACAAGGAAATACAGTGTTGCAGAGTAAAGTCAAATACTTACATATTAGAAATAGTTAAAGTTTATGAGAAGAAATAATGCTCCGTACAAAATTATCTTGTATTTCCTAAACAACAAGTTGAAATTCAAAAAGATTTGGAGTTGCGTGTATGTTTAAGCTTGTAGCCACAAAAGAGAACGCACAGGAGAGTTTTCTCTCAAAAAAGTATGTCAGAATACCACGTTTTAAGGAAATCCCGCATCTTGCTAAATTATCTTGTTTTTCCTTAACAACACGTTGTAACTCAAAAATCTTTGGTGTTGTGTGTATGTCTAAGCGCGCACCCTCAAAAGAGAACGCACAGGAGAATTTTCTCTCGAAAGAATATGTAAGAAAACCACGTTATAAGGAAATACAATGTTGCAGAGTAAAGACAAATACTTACGTATTGGAAATACTTAAACTTTACAAGAAGAAATAACACATCGTGCAAAATTTTCTTGTTTTTCCTAAACAATACGTTGTAACTCGAAAAGATTTGGTGTTGCGTGTATGTCTAAACTTCTAGCCTCAAAAGAGAATGCACAGGAGTGTTTTCTCTCAAAAAAAAAAAATGTCAGTATACCCCGTTATTAGGAAATCCCGCATCGTGCGAATTTATCTTTTTTTTTCCTAAACAACACGTTGTAACTTGAAAAGCTTTGGTGTTGCGTGTATGTCTAAGTGTGTAGCCTCAGAAGAGAATGCACAGGAGAGTTTTCTCTCGAAAGATTATGTAAGAATACCCCGTTACAAGGAAATACAGTGTTGCATAATAAATACAAATACGCACATATTGGAAATACTTAAACTTTATGTGAAGAAATGACACATCGTGCAAAATTATCTTGTTTTTCCTAAATAACACATTGTAACTCGAAAAGATTTGGTGTTGCATATATGTCTAAGCTTCTAGCCTCAAAAGAGTACGCACAGGATAGTTTTCTCTCAAAAAAACATGTCAGAATACCCCGTTTTAAGGAAATCGCAGATGGTGTGAAATTATCTTCTTTTTCCTAAACAACACCTTGTAACTTGAAAAGCTTCGGTGTTGCGTGTATGTCTAAGCATGTAGCCTCAAAAGAGAACGAACAGGAGAGTTTTCTCTCGAAAGAACATGAAAGAATACCACGTTATAAGCAAATACAGTGTTGCAGATTAAAGACTAATACGTACGTATTAGAAATACTTAAACTTTGTGAGAAGAAATAAAGCATCATACTATATTATCTTGTATATCCTAAACAACACGTTGTAACCTGAAACGATTTGGTGTTGCTTGTAAGTCTAAATGTGTAGCCTCAAAAGAGAACCTACAGGAGAATTTTCTCTTGAAAAAATATGTCAGAATACCACATTTTAAGGAAATCCTGCATCGTGCGAAATTATCTTGTTTTTCTTAATCAACACTTTGTAACTCGAAAAGCTTTGATGTTGCGTGCATGTGTAAGCATGTAGCCTCAAAAGAGAACGAAGACGAGAGTTTTCTCTCAAATGAATGTGTAAGAATACCACGTTATAAGGAAATACAGTGTTGCAGATTAAAGACAAATACATACATATTAGAAATTCTTAAAATTTACGAGAAGAAATAATGCATTGTGCAAAATTATCTTCTTTTTCCTAAACAACACGTTGTAACTCGAAAAGATTTGTTGTTGCGTGTATGTCTAAATGTGGATCCTAAAAAGAGAACCCACAGGAGAATTCTCTCTAGAAAAAATATCTCAGAATACCACGTTTTAAGGAAATCAGACATCGTGCGAAATTATGTTGTTTTTCCTAAACAACACGTTGTAACTCGAAAAGCTTTGGTGTTGCGTGTATGTCTAAGCTTGTAGCCTCAAAGGAGAACGCACAGGAGAGATTTCTCTCAAAAGAATATGTAAGAATACCACGTTATAAGGAAATTGAGTGTTGCAGAGTAAAGACAAATACGTACATATTAGAAATAAGTAAACTTTACTAGAAGAAATAACGCGTTGTGCAAAATTATCTTGTTTTTCCTAAACAACACGTTGTAACTTGAAAAGATATTGTGTTGCATGTATGACTAAGTGTGCAGCCTCAAAAGAGAACGCACAGGAGAGTTTTCTCTTGAAAAAATATGTCACAATACCACGTTTTAAGGAAATCCCGCATCATGAGAAATTATCTTGTATTTCCTAAACAACATGTTTTAACTCGAAAAACTTTGGTGTTGTGTGTATGTCTAAGTGTGTAGCCTCAAAAGTGAACGCATAGGAGAGTTTTCTCTCGAAAGAATATGTAAGAATACCACGTTATAAGGAAATACAGTGTTGCAAAGTAAGGACAAATACTTACGAATTAGAAATACTTAAACTTTACGAGAAGAAATAACGCATCATGACAAATTATCTTGTTTTTCCTAAACAAAACATTGTAACTCGCAAAGCTTTGGTGTTGCGTGAATGTCTAAGCATGTAGGCTCAAAACAGAACGTACAGGAAAGTTTTCACACGAATAAATATGTCAGAATACCACGTTTTAAGGAAATCCAGCATTTTTCGAAATTATCTTGTTTTTCCTAAACAACACGTTTTAACTCGAAAAGCTGTGTGTTGCGTGTGTGTCTAAGTGTGTAGCCTCAGAAGAGAACACACAGGACAGTTTTCTCTCGAAACAATATGTCAGAATACCATGTTACAAGGAAATACAGTGTTGCAGAATAAAGTCAAATACTTACGCATTAGAAATAGTTAAAGTTTACAAGAAGAAAAAGCGCTCCGTACAAAATTATCTTGTATTTCCTAAACAACAAGTTGAAATTCGAAAAGATTTGGAGTTGCGTGTATGTTTAAGCTTGTAGCCACAAAAGAGAACGCACAGGAGAGTATTCTCTCGAAAAAATATGTCAGAATACCACGTTTTAAGGAAATCCCGCATCTTGCGAAATTATCTTGTTTTTCCTTAACAACATGTTGTAACTCGAAAATCTTTGGTGTTGTGTGTATGTCTCAGCGCGCACCCTCAAAAGAGAACGCACAGGAGAATTTTCTCTTGAAAGAATATGTAAGAATACCACGTTATAAGGAAATACAATGTTGCAGAGTAAAGACAAATACTTACGTATTGGAAATACTTAAACTTTACGAGAAGAAATAACACATCGTGCAAAATTATCTTGTTTTTCCTAAACAACACGTTGTAACTCGAAAAGATTTGGTGTTGCGTGTATGTCTAAATTTCTAGCCTCAAAAGAGAACGCACAGGAGTGTTTTCTCTCAAAAAAACATGTCAGTAAACCCTGTTATTAGGAAATCCCACATCGTGCGAATTTATCTTTTTTCCTAAACAACATGTTGTAACTTGAAAAGCTTTGGTGTTGCGTGTATGTCTAAGTGTGTAGCCTCAGAAGAGAACGCACAGGAGTGTTTTCTCTGGAAAGATTATGTAAGAATACCCAGTTATAAGGAAATACAGTGTTGCATATTAAAGACAAATATGTACATATTGGAAATACTTAAACTTTATGTGAAGAAATAACGCATCGTGCAAAATTATCTTGTTTTTCCTAAATAACACGTTGTAACTCGAAAAGATTTGGTGTTGTGTATATGTCTAAGCTTCTAGCCTCAAAAGAGTATGCACAGGATAGTTTTCTCTCAAAAAAACATGTCAGAATACCCCATTTTAAGGAAATCGCAGATGGTGTGAAATTATCTTCTTTTTCCTAAACAACACCTTGTAACTTGAAAAGCTTTTGTGTTGCGTGTATGTCTAAGCGTGTAGCCTCAAAAGAGAACGCACAGGAGAGTTTTCTCTCGAAAGAACATGAAAGAATACCACGTTATAAGCAAATACAGTGTTGCAGATTAAAGACAAATACGTACGTATTAGAAATACTTAAACTTTGCGAGAAGAAATAACGCATCATGCGAAATTATTTTTGTTTTTCCTAAACAAAACATTGTAATTTGCAAAGTTTTGGTGTTGCGTGTATGTCTAAGCATGTAGCCTCAAAACAGAACGCGCAGGAATGTTTTCTCTCGAAAAAATATGTCAGAATACCACGTTTTAAGGAAATCCTGCATCGTGCGAAATTATCTTGTTTTTCTTAAACAACACTTTGTAACTCGAAAAGCTTTGATGTTGTGTGTATGTGTAAGCGTGTAGCCTCAAAAGAGAACGAAGAGGAGAGTTTTCTCTCTAAAGAATATGTAAGAATACCACATTATAAGGAAATACAGTGTTGCAGAGTAAAGGCAAATACGTACATATTAGAAATACTTAAAATTTACGAGAAGAAATAATGCATCGTGCAAAATTATCTTGTTTTTCCTAAACAACACGTTGTAACTCGAAAAGCTTTGCTGTTGCGCGTATGTCTAAACGTGGATCCTCAAAAGAGAACCCACAGGAGAATTCTCTCTAGAAAATATATGTCAGAATACCACGTCTTAAGGAAATCAGGCATCGTGCGAAATTATGTTGTTTTTCCTAAACAACACGTTGTAACTCGAAAAGCTTTGGTGTTGCGTGTATGTCTAAGCTTGTAGCCTCAAAGGAGAATGCACAGGAGAGATTTCTCTCGAAAGAATATGTAAGAATACCACGTTATAAGGAAATAGAGTGTTGCAGAGTAAAGACAAATACGTACATATTATAAATAAGTAAACTTTACTAGAAGAAATAACGCGTCGATTAAAATTATCTTGTTTTTCCTAAACAACACATTGTAACTCGAAAAGACATTGTGTTGCATGTATGACTAAGCGTGCAACCTCAAAAGAGAATGCACAGGAGAGTTTTCTCTCGAAAAAATATGTCACAATACCACGTTTTAAGGAAATCCCGCATTGTGAGAAATTATCTGGTTTTCCTTAACAACATGTTTTAACTCGAAAATCTTTGGTGTTGCTTGTATGTCTAAGTGTGTAGCCTCAAAAGAGAATGCACAGGAGAGTTTTCTCTCGAAAGAATATGTAAGAATACCACGTTATAAGGAAATATAGTGTTGCAAAGTAAGGACATATATTTACGTATTAGAAATACTTAAACTTTACGAGAAGAAATAACGCATCATGTGAAATTATCTTGTTTTTCCTAAACAAAACGTTGTAACTCTCAAAGCTTTGGTGTTGCGTGTATGTCTAAGCATGTAGCCTTAAAACAGAACGCACAGGAGAGTTTTCACTCGAAAAAGTATGTCAGAATACCACGTTATAAGGAAATCCAGCATTGTGCGAAATTATCTTGTTTTTCCTAAACAACACGTTTTAACTCGAAAAGCTTTGTGTTGCGTGTATGTCTAAGTGTGTAGCCTCAGAAGAGAATGCACAGGAGAGTTTTCTCTCGAAACAATATGTCAGAATACCATGTTACAAGGAAATACAGTGTTGCAGACTAAAGTCAAATACTTACGTTTTAGAAATAGTTAAAGTTTACGAGAAGAAATAACGCTCCGTACAAAATTATGTTGTATTTCCTAAACAACAAGTTGAAATTCGAAAAGATTTGGAGTTGCTTGTATGTTTAAGCTTGTAGCCACAAAAGAGAACGCACAGGAGAGTTTTCTCTCAAAAAATATGTCAGAATACCACGTTTTAAGGAAATCCCGCATCTTGCGAAATTATCTTGTTTTTCCTTAACAACACGTTGTAACTCGAAAATTTTTGGTGTTGCGTGTATGTCTAAGCGTGCACCCTCAAAAGAGAACGCACAGGAGAATTTTCTCTCGAAAGAATATGTAAGAATACCACGTTATAAGGAAATACAATGTTGCAGAATAAAGACAAATACTTACGTATTGGAAATACTTAAACTTTACGAGAAGAAATAACACATCGTGCAAAATTATCTTGTTTTTCCTATACAACACGTTGTAACTCGAAAAGATTTGGTGTTGCGTGTATGTCTAAGCTTCTAGCCTCAAAAGAATACGCACAGGAGTGTTTTCTCTCAAAAAAACATGTCAGAATACCCCGTTATAAGGAAATCGCACATTGTGTAAATTATCTTGTGTTTCCTAAACAACACTTTGTAACTTGAAAAGTTTTGGTGTTGCGTGTATGTTTAAGCGTGTAGCCTCAAAAGAGAACGCACAGGAGAGTTTTCTCTCAAAAAAATATTTCAGAATACCACGTTTTAATGAAATCCCGCATCCTGCGAAATTATCTTGTTTTTCCTAAACAACACGTTGTTACTCGAAAAGCTTTGGTGTTGCGTGCATGTGTAAGGGTTCAGTCTCAAAAGAGAACGCACAGGAGAGTTTTCTCTCGAAAGAATATGTAAGAATACCACGTTATAAGGAAATACAGTGTTGCAGAGTAAAGACAAATACGTACATAGTAGAAATACTTAAAATTTACGAGAAGAAATAACGCATAGTGTAAAATTATCTTGTATTTCCTTAACAACAAGTTGTAACTCGAAATGATTTCATGTTGCGTGTAGGTCTAAGCATGTAGCCTCAAAAGCGAATGCACAGGAGAATTTTCTCTCGAAAAAATATGTCAGAATACCACGTTATAAGGAAATCCTGCATCGTGCGAAATTATCTTGTTTTTCCTAAACAACATGTTGTAACTCAAAAAGCTTTGGTGCTGCGTGTATGTGTAAGTGTGTAGCCTCAAAAGAGAACGCACAGGAGAGTTTTCTCTCAAAAGAATATGTAAGAATATCACGTTCCAAGGAAATACAGTGTTGCAGTTAAAGACAAATACGTACGTATTAGAAATACTTAAACTTTACCAGAAGAAATAACACATCATACAATATTATCTTGTATTTCCTAAACAACACGTTGTAACTCAAAAAGATTTGTTGTTGCGTTTATGTCTAAGCCTGTAGCCTCAAAATAGAACACACAGGAGAGTTTTCTCTCGAAAAAATATGTCAGAATACCACGTTTTTAGGAAATCCCGCATCGTGCGGAATTATCTTGTTTTTCCTAAACGTTGTAACTCGAAAAGATTTGGTGTTGCGTGTATGTCTAAGCTTCTAGCCTCAAAAGAGAACGCACAGGAGAGTTTTCTCTCGAAAAAACATGTCAGAATACCCCGTTTTAAGGAAATCGCTCATCGTGAGAAATTATCTTGTTTTTCCTAAACAACACTGTGTAACTCGAAAAGCTTTGGTGTTGCATGTATGTCTAAGCGTGTAGCTTCAAAAGAGAACGAAAAGGAGTGTTTTCTCTCGAAAGAATATGTAAGAATACCACGTTATAAGGAAATACAGTGTTGCAGAGTAAAGACAAATACGTACGTATTAGAAATACTTAAAATTTACGAGAAGAAATAATGCATCATGCAAAATTATGTTGTTTTTCCTAAACAACACGTTGTAACTAGAAAGGATTTGGTGTTGCGTGTATGTCTACATTTGTAGTGTCTAAAGGGAACCCACAGGAGAATTTTCTCTCGAAAAATATGTCAGAATACAACGTTTTAAGGAAATACCGCATCATGCGAAATTATCTTGTTTTTCCTAAACAACACGTTGTAACTCGAAAATCTTTGGTGTTGCGTATAAGTCTAAGCATGTAGCCTCAAAAGAGAACGCATAGGAGAGTTTTCTCTCGAAAGAATATGTAAGAATTCCATGTTATAACGGAATACAGTGTTGCAGAGTAAAAACAAATAAGTACTTATTAGAAATACTTAAACTTTACGAGAAAAAATAACACATCATGCAAAATTATCTCGTTTTTCCTAAACAACACGTTGTACCTGGAAAAGATTTGGTGTTGCTTGTATGACTAAGCGTGTAGCCTCAAAAGAGAATGCACAGGAGAGTTTTCTCTTAAAAAATATGTCAGAATACCCCATTAGTTGGAAATCCCGCATCGTGTGAATTTATCTTGTTTTTCCTAAACAACATGTTGTAACTTGAAAAGCTTTGGTGTTGCGTGTATGTCTAAGTGTGTTGCCTCAGAAGAGAACACACAGGAGAGTTTTCTCTCGAAAGAATATGTAAGAATACCCCGTTACAAGGAAATACAGTGTTGCATATTAAAGACAAATATGTACATATTGGAAATACTTAAACTTTATGTGAAGAAATAACGCATCGTGCAAAATTATCTTGTTTTTCCTAAATAACACGTTGTAACTCGAAAAGATTTGGTGTTGCGTGTATGTCTAAGCTTCTAGCCTCAAAAGAGTACGCACAGGATAGTTTTCTCTCGAAAAAACCTGTCAGAATACCCCGTTTTTAGGAAATCGCAGATGGTGTGAAATTATCTTCTTTTTCCTAAACAACACCTCGTAACCTGAAAAGTTTTGTTGTTGCGTGTATGTCTAAGCGTGTAGCCTCAAAGGAGAACGCACAGGAGAGTTTTCTCTAGAAAGAATATGAAAGAATACCACGTTATAAGCAAACACAGTGTTGCAGAGTAAAGACAAATACGTACATATTAGAAATACTTAAACTTTGCGAGAAGAAATAACGCATCGTACTATATTATCTTGCATATCCTAAACAACACGTTGTAACCTGAAAAGATTTGGTGTTGCTTGTAAGTCTAAATGTGTAGCCTCAAAAGAGAACCCACAGGAGAATTTTCTCTCGAAAAAATATGTCAAAATACCACATTTTAAGGAAATCCTGCATCGTGTGAAATTATCTTGTTTTTCTTAAACAACACTTTGTAACTCAAAAAGCTTTGATGTTGCGTGTATGTGTAAGTGTGTAGCCTCAAAAGAGAACGAAGAGGAGAGTTTTCTCTTGAAAGAATATGTAAGAATACCACTTTATAAGGAAATACAGTGTTGCAGAGTAAAGACAAATACGTACATTTTAGAAATACTTAAAATTTAGGAGAAGAAATAATGTACCGTGCAAAATTATCTTGTTTTTCCTAAACAACACGTTGTAACTTGAAAAGTTTTGGTGTTGCGTGTATGTCTAAATGTGTAGCCTCAAAAGAGAACTCACAGGAGAATTTTCTCTCAAAAATTATGTCAGAATACCACGTTTTAAGGAAATACCGCATAATGCGAAATTATCTTGTTTTTCCTAAACAACACGTTGTAACTCAAAAAGCTTTGGTGTTGCGTGTATGTTTAAGCATGTAGCCTCAAAAGAGAACACACTGGAGAGTTTTCTCTCGAAAGAATATGTAAGAATTCCACGTTATAACGGAATACAGTGTTGCAGAGTAAAAACAAATACGTACGTATTAGAAATACTTAAACTTTACGAGAAGAAATAACGCTCCGTACAAAATTATCTTGTATTTCCTAAACAACAAGTTGAAATTCGAAAAAATTTGGTGTTGCGTGTATGTCTACGCTTGTAGCAGCAAAAGAGAACCCACAGGAGAATTCTTTCTAGAAAAAATAAGTCAGAATACCACGTTTTAAGGAAACCAGGCATCGTGCGAAATTATGTAGTTTTTCCTAAACAACACGTTGTAACTCGAAAAGTTATTGTGTTAAATGTATGACTAAGCGTGCAGCCTCAAAAGAGAATGCACAGGAGAGTTTTCTCTCGAAAAAATATGTCACAATACAACGTTTTGAGGAAATTCCGCATCGTGAGAAATTATCTTGTTTTTCCTAAACAACATGTTTTAACTCGAAAAGCTTTGGTGTTGCTTGTATGTCTAAGTGTGTAGCCTTAAAAGAGAATGCACAGGAGAGTTTTATCTTGAAAGAATATGTAAGAATACCACGTTATAAGGAAATACAGTGTTGCAAATTAAGGACAAATACGTACGTATTAGAAATGCTTAAATTTTAAGAGAGAAATAACGCATCATGCGAAATTATTTTGTTTTTCCTAAACAAAACGTTGTAACTCGCAAAGCTTTGGTGTTGCGTGTATGTCTAAGCATGTAGCCTCAAAACAGAACGCAGAGGAGAGTTTTCTCTCGAAAAAATATGTCAGAATACCACGTTTTAAAGAAATACAGCATTGTGCGAAATTATCTTGTTTTTCCTGAACAACACGTTTTAACTCGAAAAGCTTTGTGTTGCGTGTATGTCTAAGTGTGTAGCCTCAGAAGAGAACGCACAGGAGAGTTTTCTCTCAAAACAATATGTCAGAATACCATGATACAAGGAAATACAGTGTTGCAGAGTAAAGACAAATAATTACGTATTAGAAATAGTTAAAGTTTACAAGAAGAAATAACGCTCTGTACAAAATTATCTTGTATTTCCTAAACAACAAGTTGAAATTCGAAAAGATTTGGAGTTGTGTGTATGTTTAAGCTTGTAGCCACAAAAGAGAATGCACAGGAGAGTTTTCTCTCAAAAAATATGTCAGAATACCACGTTTTAAGGAAATCCCGCATCTTGCGAAATTATCTTGTTTTTCCTTAACAACACGTTGTAACTCGAAAAGCTTTGGTGTTGCGTGTATGGTAAAGCGTGTAGCCTCAAAAGAGAATGCACAGGAGAGTTTTCTCTCGAAAGAATATGTAAGAATTCCACGTTATAACGAAATACAGTGTTGCAGAGTAAAAACAAATATGTACATATTAGAAATACTTAAACTTTACGAGAAGAAATAACGCTCCGTACAAAATTATCTTGTATTTCCTAAACAACAGGTTGAAATTCGAAAAAATTTGGTGTTGCGTGTATGTCTAAGCTTGTAGCCGCAAAAGAGAATGCAAAGGATAGTTTTCTATCGAAAAAATATGTCAGAATTCCACGTTTTTTTTATTTATTTTATTTTTTCGATATAATTTATTTACATTTCAAATGATTTCCCCTTTTCTAGCCCCCCCTCCCCAAAAGTCCCATAAGCCCCCTTCTCTTCCCCTGTCCTCCCTCCCACCCCTTCCCAGTTCCCTGTTCTGGTTTTGCCGGATACTGTTTCACTGAGACTTTCCAGAACCAGGGACCACTTCTCCTTTCTTCTTGTATCTCATTTGATGTGTGGATTATGTTTTGGATATTCCAGTTTTCTGGGTTAATAACCACTTATTAGTGAGTGCATACCATGATTCACCTTCTGAGTCTGGGTTACCTCATTTAGTATGATGTTCTCTAGCTCCATCCATTTGCCTAAGAATTTCATGAATTCATTGTTTCTAATGGCTGAATAGTACTCCATTGTGTAGATATACCACATTTTTTGCATCCACTCTTCTGTTGAGGGATACCTGGGTTCTTTCCAGCATCTGGCAATTATAAATAGGGCTGCTATGAACATAGTAGAGCATGTATCCTTATTACATGGTGGGGAATCCTCCGGGTATATGCCCAGGAGTGGTATAGCAGGATCTTCTGGAAGTGAGGTGCCCAGTTTTCGGAGGAACCGCCAGACTGCTTTCCAGAGTGGTTGTACCAATTTGCAACCCCACCAGCAGTGGAGGAGTGTTCCTCTTTCTCCACACCCTCTCCAGCACCTGCTGTCTCCTGAATTTTTAATCTTAGCCATTCTGACTGGTGTAAGATGAAATCTTAGGGTTGTTTTGATTTGCATTTCCCTAATGACTAATGAAGTTGAGCATTTTTTAAGATGCTTCTCCGCCATCCGAAGTTCTTCAGGTGAGAATTCTTTGTTTAACTCTGTACCCCATTTTTTAATAGGGTTGTTCGGTTTTCTGGAGTTTAACTTCTTGAGTTCTTTATATATATTGGATATTAGCCTTCTATCTGATGTAGGATTGGTGAAGATCTTTTCCCAATTTGTTGGTTGCCGATCTGTCCTCTTGATGGTGTCCTTTGCCTTACAGAAACTCTGTAACCTTATGAGGTCCCATTTGTCAATTCTTGCTCTTAGAGCATACGCTATTGGTGTTCTGTTCAGAAACTTTCTCCCTGTACCGATGTCCTCAAGGGTCTTCCCCACTTTCTTTTCTATTAGCTTCAGAGTGTCTGGCTTTATGTGTAGGTCCTTGATCCATTTGGATTTGAGCTTAGTACAAGGAGACAAGGATGAATCAATTCGCATTCTTCTGCATGCTGACCTCCAGTTGAACCAGCACCATTTGTTGAAAAGGCTATCTTTTTTCCATTGGATGTTTTTAGCCTCTTTGTCGAAGATCAAGTGGCCATAGGTGTGTGGGTTCATTTCTGGATCTTCAATCCTGTTCCATTGATCCTCCTGCCTGTCACTGTACCAATACCATGCAGTTTTTAACACTATTGCTCTGTAGTATTGCTTGAGGTCAGGGATACTGATTCCCCCAGATTTTCTTTTGTTGCTGAGAATAGTTTTAGCTATCCTGGGTTTTTTGTTGTTCCAGATGAATTTGAGAATTGCTCTTTCTAACTCTGTGAAGAATTGAGTTGGGATTTTGATGGGTATTGCATTGAATCTGTATATTGCTTTTGGCAAAATGGCCATTTTAACTATATTGATTCTACCGATCCATGAGCATGGGAGGTTTTCCCATTTTTTGAGGTCTTCTTCCATTTCCTTCTTCAGAGTCTTGAAGTTCTTGTCATACAGACCTTTCACATGTTTGGTAAGAGTCACCCCAAGATACTTTATACTGTTTGTGGCTATTGTGAAGGGGGTCCTTTCCCTCATTTCTTTCTCAGTCTGCTTATCCTTTGAGTACAGGAAGGCAACTGATTTGCTTGAGTTGATTTTATAACCTGCCACTTTGCTGAAGTTGTTTATCAGCTGTAGGAGCTCTCTAGTGGAGTTTTTTGGGTCACTTAGGTAGACTATCATGTCGTCTGCAAATAATGATAGTTTGACTTCTTCCTTTCCAATTTGTATCCCTTTGACCTCCTTATGTTGTCGAATTGCCCGAGCTAGTACCTCAAGTACAATATTGAAAAGATAAGGAGAAAGGGGGCAGCCTTGTCTGGTCCCAGATTTCAGTGGGATTGCTTCAAGTTTCTCTCCATTTAGTTTGATGCTGGCTACCGGTTTGCTGTATATTGCTTTTACTATGTTTAGGTATGGGCCTTGAATTCCTGTTCTCTCCAAGACTTTAAGCATGAAAGGATGCTGAATTTTGTCAAATGCTTTTTCAGCATCCAATGAAATGACCATGTGGTTTTTTTCTTTGAGTTTGTTTATGTAGTGGATTGTATTGATGGATTTCCGTATATTGAACCAACCCTGCATTCCCGGGATAAAGCCTACTTGATCATGGTGGATGATCGTTTTGATGTGTTCTTGGATTCGGTTGGCAAGAATTTTATTGAGTATTTTTGCATCGATGTTCATAAGGGAAATTGGTCTGAAGTTCTCTTTCTTTGTTGGACCTTTGTTTGGCTTTGGTATCAGCGTAATTGTGGCTTCGTAGAAGGAATTGGGTAGTGTTCCTTCTGTTTCTATTTTGTGGAATAGTTTGAAGAGTATTGGTGTTAACTCTTCTTTGAAGGTCTGGTAGAATTCTGCACTGAAACCATCTGGTCCTGTGCTTTTTTTGGTTGGAAGACTTTCTATGACTCCTTCTATTTCTTTAGGCTTTATGGGACTGTTTAGATGGTCTAGTTGGTCCTGATTTAATTTTGGTATATGGTATCTGTCAAGGAAATTGTCCATTTCCTCCAGATTCTCCAGTTGTGTTGAGTACAGGCTCTTGTAGTAGGATCTGATGATTTTTTGGACTTCCTCAGTTTCCGTTGTTATATCTCCCTTTTCATTTCTAAGTTTGTTGATTTGGATACTTTCTCTGTGCCCTTTGGTCAGTCTGGCTAAGGGTTTATCTATCTTGTTGATTTTCTCAAAGAACCAGCTCCTGGTTTTGTTGATTTTTTGTATGGTTCTCTTTGTTTCTACTTGATTGATTTCGGCCCTGAGTTTGATGATTTCCTGCCTTCTACTCCTCCTGGGTGAAATAGCTTCTTTTTGTTCTAGGGCTTTCAGGTGTGTCATTAAGCTGGTAATGTATGCTCTCTCCATTTTCTTTTTGGAGGCACTCAGGGCTATGAGTTTTCCTCTTAGCACTGCTTTCATTGTGTCCCATAGATTTGGGTATGTTGTGTTTTCATTTTCATTGTGTTCTAAAAAGTCTTTAATTTCTTTCTTTATTTCTTCCTTGACCAAGGTATCATTGAGTAGAGTATTGTTCAGTTTCCACGTGTATGTGGGTTTTCTATTGTTTCTGTTGCTATTGAAGACCACTTTTACTCCATAGTGATCAGATAGGAGGCATGGGATCAGTTCGATCTTCTTATATTTGTTGAGGTCTGTCTTGTGACCAATTATATGGTCGATTTTGGAGAAGGTACCATGAGGTGCTGAAAAAAAGGTATATTCTTTTGTTTTAGGATAGAATGTTCTATATATATCTGTTAATTCTAATTGGTCCAAAGCTTCAATTAGTTTCACTGTGTCCTTGTTTAGTTTCTGTTTTCCTGATCGGTCCATTGAGGAAAGTGCAGTGTTGAAGTCACCCACAATTATTGTGTTAGGTGCAATGTGTGCTTTGAGTTTTAATAAAGTTTCTTTTATGAAAGAGGGTGCCCTTGCATTTGGAGCATAGATGTTCAGGATTGAGAGTTCTTCTTGTTGTATTTTTCCTTTGACCAGCAAGAAGTGTCCCTCAGAGTCTCTTTTGATGACTTTGGGTTGAAAGTCAATTTTATCTGATATTAAAATGGCTACTCCAGCTTGTTTCCTGAGACCATTTGCTTGTAAAATTGTCTTCCAGCCTTTTACTCTAAGGTAGTGTTTGTCTTTGACCCTGAGGTGTGTTTCCTGTAAGCAGCAAAATGTAGGGTCCTGTTTACGTATCCAGTCAGTTAGTCTGTGTCTTTTTATTGGGGCATTAAGTCCATTGATGCTAAGAGATATTAAGGAATAGTGATTGTTACTTCCTATCATTTTTGACGTTATTTTTTAAATTTGATTGCTTAACTTCTTTTGGGTTTGATGAAAGGTTTCTATCTTGCTCTTTCCAGGGTGAAGTTTCCCTCCTTGTATTGGTGTTGTCCTCCTATTATCCTTTTTAGGGCTGGGTTTGTGGATAGATATTGGGTAAACTTGGTTTTGTCGTGGAATTTCTTAGTTTCTCCATCTATGGTGATTGAGAGTTTTGCTGGATATAGTAGTTTTGGTTGGCATTTGTGTTCTCTTAGAGTCTGCATGAGATCTGCCCAGGACCTTCTAGCCTTCATAGTCTCAGGTGAAAAGTCTGCTGTGATTCTGATAGGTCTTCCTTTATATGTTACTTGGCCTTTTTCTCTTACTGCCTTTAATATTCTTTCTTTGTTTAGAACATTTGGTGTTTTGATTATTATGTGACGGGAAGTATTTCTGTTCTGGTCCAGTCTGTTTGGAGTTCTGTAGGCTTCTTGTATATTCATGGGCATCTCTCTCTTTAGGTTAGGGAAGTTTTCTTCCATAATTTTATTGAAGATATTTGCTGGCCCTTTAAGTTGTAAATCTTCACTCTCATCTATGTCTATAATCCTTAGGTTTGGTCTTCTCATTGTGTCCTGGATTTCCTGGATATTTTGGGTTACAAGCTTTTTGCATTTTGCATTTTCTTTAACTGTTGAGTCCATGGTTTCTATGGAATCTTCAGCATCTGAGATTCTTTCTTCTATTTCTTGTATTCTGTTGTTGATGTTTGCATCTCTGTCCCCTGATTTCTTCCCAAGGCTTTCTATCTCCAAAGTTGTCTCCTTTTGAGTTTTCTTAGTTGTTTCTACTTCTGATTTTAGATCCTGGATGGTTTTGCTTAGGTCCTTCACGTGCTTGTTTGTGCTTTCCTGTTATTCTTTAAGAGATTTTTGTGTTTTCTCTTTCATGACCTCAGCCTGTTGACCAAGGTTCTCCTGTATTTTTTTAAGAGATTTTTGTGTTTCGTCTTTCATGACCTCAGCCTGTTGACCAAAGTTCTCCTGTATTTCTTTAATTGTTTTTTTGCATTTCCTCCTTGTTGGCTTTTGTATTCTCCTGGATTTCTTTCAATGATTTTTGTGTTTCCCTTGCAAGCGCTTCTAACTTTTGATCCATTTTCTCCTGAAATTCTTTAAGTATGTCCTTCATGTGTTCCTGTACCAGCATCATGACCAGTGATTTTAAATCCAAATCTTGTTTTACTGGTGTGATGGGGTATCCAGGACATGCTGGTAGAGGAGAATTGGGTTCAGATGTTGCCATATTGCCTTGATTTCTGTTAGTGACGTTCCTGCGTTTGCCTTTTGCCATCTAGCTCTCACTGGTGTTACTTGGTCTTGTCAGTGCTGGACTCACCAGTGCAAGCTGCCCCTTCCCCGTTGGCCTCTGGTGCACAGCTTACACCCTGCACTGCCTGTAGACAGGGTGCTGCTGTCCAGGCTGTTCAGATCCTGAAGCAGGCACCTGAAGGCTCCAGCTGGGGCCTCCTGGATTCACTGGAGCACACTGACTTCTCCCAGCTGGCTGCCCGGAAGCCCCCGCTAGCCTCTTGAGGGACCTGGAGATGTGGTGTGGCTGCCCAGGCTGATCTTAAGCGGAGAGAGTTGAGCTGGGGGCTTCTATCTGAGGCCTTGCCCCAGATTGTGTCTGTGGACCAGATGGGGCCTGTGTGCGCTCCCAGGGAGCGCCGAAGGTGTATGCTGCTGTGACCTCCCCTGTGTTCCACTCACTCTGCTAGGCAGCCGTTTCCCCGATCGGGCTGGCGCACACAAGGTTAGCCTGGTCGCCCAGGCCCTGAGTCCAGGCAAAAGCCTGGGAGGCCAAGGTCCGAGCAACGTTCCCCTAGGGCTATGACTGTTAATTGGGTCCGCCAGGTGACCCGGATGGCCGGCGTGCGCGTCCGCGCTCCCCGAAAGCACCGGGAGAGTCTGTTGTGCTAACAACCTCCTGGGCGGGTTGACTCACAGATGGCCCACCAAGCCGCCCAGTTCTTGGGGTCAGTCCTGTGCCTTTTGGGGCCTAGACCCCCGTTTTGTTAGCCTCAGGCTACGCTTGTTAGCAGTCTCTGCCCTCCCGAGCACTCTGGGTCCTGTAGGCAAGATGGCGGCGGGTGCGCCGGCCAGGGCAAAAAAAAAACCTCCTGGCTGGGTTGGCACCCCGATGGTCACCCGAATGGCCCAGGGCCTGGGTGCAGGCCAACGCCCGTCGGGCTCAGACCCCTGCGGTGTTGGCCTCGGATTATGTTTGTGTACCTCAGTCTGTCCGATCTCTGAAGTCCGCGATCAAGATGGAGGTGAGTCTCTCCTGACTGGCGGGAAGCCGAGGAGTTCTGAAGTGGCTTCCGTGCAGCGAAAGGCTCCGCAGAGCCTCAGCTGTTTGCTGCCCGGCTGGTCAGCGAAGGTCAGTGGTCGTGGGCGCAGGGCCTAACTGGACCCTGTGTCGCCTTGGTTCCACCGCTGATGGCCCTTAGGCTGGAGCAGCCACTGCCGCCGCCGCCG